>NW_027675374.1:1000000-1008743 GCF_965601325.2 Salmo salar
TTAGGGTTAGGGTTAGGGTTAGGGTTAGGGTTAGGGTTAGGGTTAGGGTTAGGGTTAGGGTTAGGGTTAGGGTTAGGGTTAGGGTTAGGGTTAGGGTTAGGGTTAGGGTTAGGGTTAGGGTTAGGGTTAGGGTTAGGGTTAGGGTTAGGGTTAGGGTTAGGGTTAGGGTTAGGGTTAGGGTTAGGGTTAGGGTTAGGGTTAGGGTTAGGGTTAGGGTTAGGGTTAGGGTTAGGGTTAGGGTTAGGGTTAGGGTTAGGGTTAGGGTTAGGGTTAGGGTTAGGGTTAGGGTTAGGGTTAGGGTTAGGGTTAGGGTTAGGGTTAGGGTTAGGGTTAGGGTTAGGGTTAGGGTTAGGGTTAGGGTTAGGGTTAGGGTTAGGGTTAGGGTTAGGGTTAGGGTTAGGGTTAGGGTTAGGGTTAGGGTTAGGGTTAGGGTTAGGGTTAGGGTTAGGGTTAGGGTTAGGGTTAGGGTTAGGGTTAGGGTTAGGGTTAGGGTTAGGGTTAGGGTTAGGGTTAGGGTTAGGGTTAGGGTTAGGGTTAGGGTTAGGGTTAGGGTTAGGGTTAGGGTTAGGGTTAGGGTTAGGGTTAGGGTTAGGGTTAGGGTTAGGGTTAGGGTTAGGGTTAGGGTTAGGGTTAGGGTTAGGGTTAGGGTTAGGGTTAGGGTTAGGGTTAGGGTTAGGGTTAGGGTTAGGGTTAGGGTTAGGGTTAGGGTTAGGGTTAGGGTTAGGGTTAGGGTTAGGGTTAGGGTTAGGGTTAGGGTTAGGGTTAGGGTTAGGGTTAGGGTTAGGGTTAGGGTTAGGGTTAGGGTTAGGGTTAGGGTTAGGGTTAGGGTTAGGGTTAGGGTTAGGGTTAGGGTTAGGGTTAGGGTTAGGGTTAGGGTTAGGGTTAGGGTTAGGGTTAGGGTTAGGGTTAGGGTTAGGGTTAGGGTTAGGGTTAGGGTTAGGGTTAGGGTTAGGGTTAGGGTTAGGGTTAGGGTTAGGGTTAGGGTTAGGGTTAGGGTTAGGGTTAGGGTTAGGGTTAGGGTTAGGGTTAGGGTTAGGGTTAGGGTTAGGGTTAGGGTTAGGGTTAGGGTTAGGGTTAGGGTTAGGGTTAGGGTTAGGGTTAGGGTTAGGGTTAGGGTTAGGGTTAGGGTTAGGGTTAGGGTTAGGGTTAGGGTTAGGGTTAGGGTTAGGGTTAGGGTTAGGGTTAGGGTTAGGGTTAGGGTTAGGGTTAGGGTTAGGGTTAGGGTTAGGGTTAGGGTTAGGGTTAGGGTTAGGGTTAGGGTTAGGGTTAGGGTTAGGGTTAGGGTTAGGGTTAGGGTTAGGGTTAGGGTTAGGGTTAGGGTTAGGGTTAGGGTTAGGGTTAGGGTTAGGGTTAGGGTTAGGGTTAGGGTTAGGGTTAGGGTTAGGGTTAGGGTTAGGGTTAGGGTTAGGGTTAGGGTTAGGGTTAGGGTTAGGGTTAGGGTTAGGGTTAGGGTTAGGGTTAGGGTTAGGGTTAGGGTTAGGGTTAGGGTTAGGGTTAGGGTTAGGGTTAGGGTTAGGGTTAGGGTTAGGGTTAGGGTTAGGGTTAGGGTTAGGGTTAGGGTTAGGGTTAGGGTTAGGGTTAGGGTTAGGGTTAGGGTTAGGGTTAGGGTTAGGGTTAGGGTTAGGGTTAGGGTTAGGGTTAGGGTTAGGGTTAGGGTTAGGGTTAGGGTTAGGGTTAGGGTTAGGGTTAGGGTTAGGGTTAGGGTTAGGGTTAGGGTTAGGGTTAGGGTTAGGGTTAGGGTTAGGGTTAGGGTTAGGGTTAGGGTTAGGGTTAGGGTTAGGGTTAGGGTTAGGGTTAGGGTTAGGGTTAGGGTTAGGGTTAGGGTTAGGGTTAGGGTTAGGGTTAGGGTTAGGGTTAGGGTTAGGGTTAGGGTTAGGGTTAGGGTTAGGGTTAGGGTTAGGGTTAGGGTTAGGGTTAGGGTTAGGGTTAGGGTTAGGGTTAGGGTTAGGGTTAGGGTTAGGGTTAGGGTTAGGGTTAGGGTTAGGGTTAGGGTTAGGGTTAGGGTTAGGGTTAGGGTTAGGGTTAGGGTTAGGGTTAGGGTTAGGGTTAGGGTTAGGGTTAGGGTTAGGGTTAGGGTTAGGGTTAGGGTTAGGGTTAGGGTTAGGGTTAGGGTTAGGGTTAGGGTTAGGGTTAGGGTTAGGGTTAGGGTTAGGGTTAGGGTTAGGGTTAGGGTTAGGGTTAGGGTTAGGGTTAGGGTTAGGGTTAGGGTTAGGGTTAGGGTTAGGGTTAGGGTTAGGGTTAGGGTTAGGGTTAGGGTTAGGGTTAGGGTTAGGGTTAGGGTTAGGGTTAGGGTTAGGGTTAGGGTTAGGGTTAGGGTTAGGGTTAGGGTTAGGGTTAGGGTTAGGGTTAGGGTTAGGGTTAGGGTTAGGGTTAGGGTTAGGGTTAGGGTTAGGGTTAGGGTTAGGGTTAGGGTTAGGGTTAGGGTTAGGGTTAGGGTTAGGGTTAGGGTTAGGGTTAGGGTTAGGGTTAGGGTTAGGGTTAGGGTTAGGGTTAGGGTTAGGGTTAGGGTTAGGGTTAGGGTTAGGGTTAGGGTTAGGGTTAGGGTTAGGGTTAGGGTTAGGGTTAGGGTTAGGGTTAGGGTTAGGGTTAGGGTTAGGGTTAGGGTTAGGGTTAGGGTTAGGGTTAGGGTTAGGGTTAGGGTTAGGGTTAGGGTTAGGGTTAGGGTTAGGGTTAGGGTTAGGGTTAGGGTTAGGGTTAGGGTTAGGGTTAGGGTTAGGGTTAGGGTTAGGGTTAGGGTTAGGGTTAGGGTTAGGGTTAGGGTTAGGGTTAGGGTTAGGGTTAGGGTTAGGGTTAGGGTTAGGGTTAGGGTTAGGGTTAGGGTTAGGGTTAGGGTTAGGGTTAGGGTTAGGGTTAGGGTTAGGGTTAGGGTTAGGGTTAGGGTTAGGGTTAGGGTTAGGGTTAGGGTTAGGGTTAGGGTTAGGGTTAGGGTTAGGGTTAGGGTTAGGGTTAGGGTTAGGGTTAGGGTTAGGGTTAGGGTTAGGGTTAGGGTTAGGGTTAGGGTTAGGGTTAGGGTTAGGGTTAGGGTTAGGGTTAGGGTTAGGGTTAGGGTTAGGGTTAGGGTTAGGGTTAGGGTTAGGGTTAGGGTTAGGGTTAGGGTTAGGGTTAGGGTTAGGGTTAGGGTTAGGGTTAGGGTTAGGGTTAGGGTTAGGGTTAGGGTTAGGGTTAGGGTTAGGGTTAGGGTTAGGGTTAGGGTTAGGGTTAGGGTTAGGGTTAGGGTTAGGGTTAGGGTTAGGGTTAGGGTTAGGGTTAGGGTTAGGGTTAGGGTTAGGGTTAGGGTTAGGGTTAGGGTTAGGGTTAGGGTTAGGGTTAGGGTTAGGGTTAGGGTTAGGGTTAGGGTTAGGGTTAGGGTTAGGGTTAGGGTTAGGGTTAGGGTTAGGGTTAGGGTTAGGGTTAGGGTTAGGGTTAGGGTTAGGGTTAGGGTTAGGGTTAGGGTTAGGGTTAGGGTTAGGGTTAGGGTTAGGGTTAGGGTTAGGGTTAGGGTTAGGGTTAGGGTTAGGGTTAGGGTTAGGGTTAGGGTTAGGGTTAGGGTTAGGGTTAGGGTTAGGGTTAGGGTTAGGGTTAGGGTTAGGGTTAGGGTTAGGGTTAGGGTTAGGGTTAGGGTTAGGGTTAGGGTTAGGGTTAGGGTTAGGGTTAGGGTTAGGGTTAGGGTTAGGGTTAGGGTTAGGGTTAGGGTTAGGGTTAGGGTTAGGGTTAGGGTTAGGGTTAGGGTTAGGGTTAGGGTTAGGGTTAGGGTTAGGGTTAGGGTTAGGGTTAGGGTTAGGGTTAGGGTTAGGGTTAGGGTTAGGGTTAGGGTTAGGGTTAGGGTTAGGGTTAGGGTTAGGGTTAGGGTTAGGGTTAGGGTTAGGGTTAGGGTTAGGGTTAGGGTTAGGGTTAGGGTTAGGGTTAGGGTTAGGGTTAGGGTTAGGGTTAGGGTTAGGGTTAGGGTTAGGGTTAGGGTTAGGGTTAGGGTTAGGGTTAGGGTTAGGGTTAGGGTTAGGGTTAGGGTTAGGGTTAGGGTTAGGGTTAGGGTTAGGGTTAGGGTTAGGGTTAGGGTTAGGGTTAGGGTTAGGGTTAGGGTTAGGGTTAGGGTTAGGGTTAGGGTTAGGGTTAGGGTTAGGGTTAGGGTTAGGGTTAGGGTTAGGGTTAGGGTTAGGGTTAGGGTTAGGGTTAGGGTTAGGGTTAGGGTTAGGGTTAGGGTTAGGGTTAGGGTTAGGGTTAGGGTTAGGGTTAGGGTTAGGGTTAGGGTTAGGGTTAGGGTTAGGGTTAGGGTTAGGGTTAGGGTTAGGGTTAGGGTTAGGGTTAGGGTTAGGGTTAGGGTTAGGGTTAGGGTTAGGGTTAGGGTTAGGGTTAGGGTTAGGGTTAGGGTTAGGGTTAGGGTTAGGGTTAGGGTTAGGGTTAGGGTTAGGGTTAGGGTTAGGGTTAGGGTTAGGGTTAGGGTTAGGGTTAGGGTTAGGGTTAGGGTTAGGGTTAGGGTTAGGGTTAGGGTTAGGGTTAGGGTTAGGGTTAGGGTTAGGGTTAGGGTTAGGGTTAGGGTTAGGGTTAGGGTTAGGGTTAGGGTTAGGGTTAGGGTTAGGGTTAGGGTTAGGGTTAGGGTTAGGGTTAGGGTTAGGGTTAGGGTTAGGGTTAGGGTTAGGGTTAGGGTTAGGGTTAGGGTTAGGGTTAGGGTTAGGGTTAGGGTTAGGGTTAGGGTTAGGGTTAGGGTTAGGGTTAGGGTTAGGGTTAGGGTTAGGGTTAGGGTTAGGGTTAGGGTTAGGGTTAGGGTTAGGGTTAGGGTTAGGGTTAGGGTTAGGGTTAGGGTTAGGGTTAGGGTTAGGGTTAGGGTTAGGGTTAGGGTTAGGGTTAGGGTTAGGGTTAGGGTTAGGGTTAGGGTTAGGGTTAGGGTTAGGGTTAGGGTTAGGGTTAGGGTTAGGGTTAGGGTTAGGGTTAGGGTTAGGGTTAGGGTTAGGGTTAGGGTTAGGGTTAGGGTTAGGGTTAGGGTTAGGGTTAGGGTTAGGGTTAGGGTTAGGGTTAGGGTTAGGGTTAGGGTTAGGGTTAGGGTTAGGGTTAGGGTTAGGGTTAGGGTTAGGGTTAGGGTTAGGGTTAGGGTTAGGGTTAGGGTTAGGGTTAGGGTTAGGGTTAGGGTTAGGGTTAGGGTTAGGGTTAGGGTTAGGGTTAGGGTTAGGGTTAGGGTTAGGGTTAGGGTTAGGGTTAGGGTTAGGGTTAGGGTTAGGGTTAGGGTTAGGGTTAGGGTTAGGGTTAGGGTTAGGGTTAGGGTTAGGGTTAGGGTTAGGGTTAGGGTTAGGGTTAGGGTTAGGGTTAGGGTTAGGGTTAGGGTTAGGGTTAGGGTTAGGGTTAGGGTTAGGGTTAGGGTTAGGGTTAGGGTTAGGGTTAGGGTTAGGGTTAGGGTTAGGGTTAGGGTTAGGGTTAGGGTTAGGGTTAGGGTTAGGGTTAGGGTTAGGGTTAGGGTTAGGGTTAGGGTTAGGGTTAGGGTTAGGGTTAGGGTTAGGGTTAGGGTTAGGGTTAGGGTTAGGGTTAGGGTTAGGGTTAGGGTTAGGGTTAGGGTTAGGGTTAGGGTTAGGGTTAGGGTTAGGGTTAGGGTTAGGGTTAGGGTTAGGGTTAGGGTTAGGGTTAGGGTTAGGGTTAGGGTTAGGGTTAGGGTTAGGGTTAGGGTTAGGGTTAGGGTTAGGGTTAGGGTTAGGGTTAGGGTTAGGGTTAGGGTTAGGGTTAGGGTTAGGGTTAGGGTTAGGGTTAGGGTTAGGGTTAGGGTTAGGGTTAGGGTTAGGGTTAGGGTTAGGGTTAGGGTTAGGGTTAGGGTTAGGGTTAGGGTTAGGGTTAGGGTTAGGGTTAGGGTTAGGGTTAGGGTTAGGGTTAGGGTTAGGGTTAGGGTTAGGGTTAGGGTTAGGGTTAGGGTTAGGGTTAGGGTTAGGGTTAGGGTTAGGGTTAGGGTTAGGGTTAGGGTTAGGGTTAGGGTTAGGGTTAGGGTTAGGGTTAGGGTTAGGGTTAGGGTTAGGGTTAGGGTTAGGGTTAGGGTTAGGGTTAGGGTTAGGGTTAGGGTTAGGGTTAGGGTTAGGGTTAGGGTTAGGGTTAGGGTTAGGGTTAGGGTTAGGGTTAGGGTTAGGGTTAGGGTTAGGGTTAGGGTTAGGGTTAGGGTTAGGGTTAGGGTTAGGGTTAGGGTTAGGGTTAGGGTTAGGGTTAGGGTTAGGGTTAGGGTTAGGGTTAGGGTTAGGGTTAGGGTTAGGGTTAGGGTTAGGGTTAGGGTTAGGGTTAGGGTTAGGGTTAGGGTTAGGGTTAGGGTTAGGGTTAGGGTTAGGGTTAGGGTTAGGGTTAGGGTTAGGGTTAGGGTTAGGGTTAGGGTTAGGGTTAGGGTTAGGGTTAGGGTTAGGGTTAGGGTTAGGGTTAGGGTTAGGGTTAGGGTTAGGGTTAGGGTTAGGGTTAGGGTTAGGGTTAGGGTTAGGGTTAGGGTTAGGGTTAGGGTTAGGGTTAGGGTTAGGGTTAGGGTTAGGGTTAGGGTTAGGGTTAGGGTTAGGGTTAGGGTTAGGGTTAGGGTTAGGGTTAGGGTTAGGGTTAGGGTTAGGGTTAGGGTTAGGGTTAGGGTTAGGGTTAGGGTTAGGGTTAGGGTTAGGGTTAGGGTTAGGGTTAGGGTTAGGGTTAGGGTTAGGGTTAGGGTTAGGGTTAGGGTTAGGGTTAGGGTTAGGGTTAGGGTTAGGGTTAGGGTTAGGGTTAGGGTTAGGGTTAGGGTTAGGGTTAGGGTTAGGGTTAGGGTTAGGGTTAGGGTTAGGGTTAGGGTTAGGGTTAGGGTTAGGGTTAGGGTTAGGGTTAGGGTTAGGGTTAGGGTTAGGGTTAGGGTTAGGGTTAGGGTTAGGGTTAGGGTTAGGGTTAGGGTTAGGGTTAGGGTTAGGGTTAGGGTTAGGGTTAGGGTTAGGGTTAGGGTTAGGGTTAGGGTTAGGGTTAGGGTTAGGGTTAGGGTTAGGGTTAGGGTTAGGGTTAGGGTTAGGGTTAGGGTTAGGGTTAGGGTTAGGGTTAGGGTTAGGGTTAGGGTTAGGGTTAGGGTTAGGGTTAGGGTTAGGGTTAGGGTTAGGGTTAGGGTTAGGGTTAGGGTTAGGGTTAGGGTTAGGGTTAGGGTTAGGGTTAGGGTTAGGGTTAGGGTTAGGGTTAGGGTTAGGGTTAGGGTTAGGGTTAGGGTTAGGGTTAGGGTTAGGGTTAGGGTTAGGGTTAGGGTTAGGGTTAGGGTTAGGGTTAGGGTTAGGGTTAGGGTTAGGGTTAGGGTTAGGGTTAGGGTTAGGGTTAGGGTTAGGGTTAGGGTTAGGGTTAGGGTTAGGGTTAGGGTTAGGGTTAGGGTTAGGGTTAGGGTTAGGGTTAGGGTTAGGGTTAGGGTTAGGGTTAGGGTTAGGGTTAGGGTTAGGGTTAGGGTTAGGGTTAGGGTTAGGGTTAGGGTTAGGGTTAGGGTTAGGGTTAGGGTTAGGGTTAGGGTTAGGGTTAGGGTTAGGGTTAGGGTTAGGGTTAGGGTTAGGGTTAGGGTTAGGGTTAGGGTTAGGGTTAGGGTTAGGGTTAGGGTTAGGGTTAGGGTTAGGGTTAGGGTTAGGGTTAGGGTTAGGGTTAGGGTTAGGGTTAGGGTTAGGGTTAGGGTTAGGGTTAGGGTTAGGGTTAGGGTTAGGGTTAGGGTTAGGGTTAGGGTTAGGGTTAGGGTTAGGGTTAGGGTTAGGGTTAGGGTTAGGGTTAGGGTTAGGGTTAGGGTTAGGGTTAGGGTTAGGGTTAGGGTTAGGGTTAGGGTTAGGGTTAGGGTTAGGGTTAGGGTTAGGGTTAGGGTTAGGGTTAGGGTTAGGGTTAGGGTTAGGGTTAGGGTTAGGGTTAGGGTTAGGGTTAGGGTTAGGGTTAGGGTTAGGGTTAGGGTTAGGGTTAGGGTTAGGGTTAGGGTTAGGGTTAGGGTTAGGGTTAGGGTTAGGGTTAGGGTTAGGGTTAGGGTTAGGGTTAGGGTTAGGGTTAGGGTTAGGGTTAGGGTTAGGGTTAGGGTTAGGGTTAGGGTTAGGGTTAGGGTTAGGGTTAGGGTTAGGGTTAGGGTTAGGGTTAGGGTTAGGGTTAGGGTTAGGGTTAGGGTTAGGGTTAGGGTTAGGGTTAGGGTTAGGGTTAGGGTTAGGGTTAGGGTTAGGGTTAGGGTTAGGGTTAGGGTTAGGGTTAGGGTTAGGGTTAGGGTTAGGGTTAGGGTTAGGGTTAGGGTTAGGGTTAGGGTTAGGGTTAGGGTTAGGGTTAGGGTTAGGGTTAGGGTTAGGGTTAGGGTTAGGGTTAGGGTTAGGGTTAGGGTTAGGGTTAGGGTTAGGGTTAGGGTTAGGGTTAGGGTTAGGGTTAGGGTTAGGGTTAGGGTTAGGGTTAGGGTTAGGGTTAGGGTTAGGGTTAGGGTTAGGGTTAGGGTTAGGGTTAGGGTTAGGGTTAGGGTTAGGGTTAGGGTTAGGGTTAGGGTTAGGGTTAGGGTTAGGGTTAGGGTTAGGGTTAGGGTTAGGGTTAGGGTTAGGGTTAGGGTTAGGGTTAGGGTTAGGGTTAGGGTTAGGGTTAGGGTTAGGGTTAGGGTTAGGGTTAGGGTTAGGGTTAGGGTTAGGGTTAGGGTTAGGGTTAGGGTTAGGGTTAGGGTTAGGGTTAGGGTTAGGGTTAGGGTTAGGGTTAGGGTTAGGGTTAGGGTTAGGGTTAGGGTTAGGGTTAGGGTTAGGGTTAGGGTTAGGGTTAGGGTTAGGGTTAGGGTTAGGGTTAGGGTTAGGGTTAGGGTTAGGGTTAGGGTTAGGGTTAGGGTTAGGGT
>NW_027675375.1:2500-5000 GCF_965601325.2 Salmo salar
CACACACACACCGACAACACACACACACACACCGACAACACACATACAGACCGACAACACACACACACACACACACCGACAACACACACACACCGACAAAACATAAACACACACACACTGACAACACACACACACACACACACTGACAACACACATACATACACACCGACAACACACACACACACACACACCAACAACACACACACACACACCGACAACACACACACACACACACACACTGACAACACACACACATACACACCGACAACACACACACACACACACACACCGACAACACACACACACACACCGACAACACACACACACACCGACAACACATACACACACACACACCGACAACACACACACACACACACTGACAACACATAAACACACACACACCGACAACACACACACACACACACTGACAACACACACACATACACACCGACAACACACACACACACACCGACAACACACACACACACACCGACAACACACACACACACACACACACCGACAACACACAAACACAAACACCGACAACACACACACACACACCGACAACACACACACACACACCGACAACACACACACACACACACACACACCGACAACACACACACACACACACCGACAACACACACACACACACACCGACAACACACACACACACCGACAACACACACACACACACACACACACACCGACAACACACACACACACACCAACAACACACACACACACACACCGACAACACACACACACATACCGGCAACACACACACACACACACACCGACAACACACACACACACACACCGACAACACACACACACACACATCGACAACACACACACACACACCGACAACACACACACACACACACTGACAACACACACACACATACACCGACAACACACACACACACACACAACACACACACACACACACCGACAACACACACACACACACACACCGACAACACACAAACACACACCGACAACACACACACACCGACACACACACACACACCGACAACACACACACACACCGACAACACACACACAGACACCGACAACACACACACACACCGACAACACACCAACACACCGACAACACACACACACACACACACCGACAACACACACACACACACACACTGACAACACACACACACACACCGACAACACACACACACACACCGACAACACACACACACACACACCGACAACACACACACACACAAAACACACACACACACCGACAACACACACACACACACCGACAACACACACACACACACCGACAACACACACACACCGACAACACACACACACACACACACACACCGACAACACACACACACACCGACAACACACACACACACAAACACCAGCAACACACACACACACACCGACAACACACACACACACACACCGACAACACACACACACACCGACAACACACACACACACACACACCGACAACACACACACACACACACCAACAACAAACACACACACACACCGACAACACACACACACACACACCGACAACACACACACACACAACACACACACACACACACACCAACAACACACACACACACACCGACAACACACACACACACACAACACACACACACACACACCGACAACACACACACACACACATCGACAACACACACACACACCGAAAACACACACACACACAACACACACACACACACCGACAACACACACACACACACACCGACAACACACACACACACACACCGACAACACACACACACACCGACAACACACACACACCGACAACACACACACACAACACACACACACACACCGACAACACACACACACACCGACAACACACACACACACCCCGACAACACACACACACACACACCGACAACACACACACACACACACACACCGACAACACACACACACCGACACACACACACAACACACACACACACCGACAACACACACACACACACACCGACAACACACACACACACACACACACTGACAACACACACACACACACCGACAACACACACACACACACCGACAACACACACACACACACACCGACAACACACACACACACACCGACAACACACACACACACACCGACAACACACACACACCGACAACACACACACACACACACACACCGACAACACACACACACACACACCGACAACACACACACACACAAACACCAGCAACACACACACACACACCGGCAACACACACACACACACACACACCGACAACACACACACACACACCGACAACACACACACAAACACACCAACAACACACACACACGCACACCGACAACACACACACACACACACCGACAACACACACACACACAACACACACACACACACATCAACAACACACACACACACACCGACAACACACACACACAACACACACACACACACACCGACAACACACACACACACACATCGACAACACACAC
>NW_027675375.1:12500-15000 GCF_965601325.2 Salmo salar
ACACACACCGACAACACACACACACCGACACACACACACAACACAGACACACACACCGACAACACACACACAGACACCGACAACACACACACACACACACACACACACACACACACACACACACACACACACACACCGACAACACACACACACACACACCGACAACACACACACACACACACCGACAACACACACACACCGACACACACACAAAACACACACACACCGACACCACACACACACACCGACAACACACACACACACACACCGACAACACACACACACACACACAAACCGACAACACACACACACACACACCGACAACACACACACACACACACCGACAACACACACACACCGACAACACACACACACCGACAACACACACACACACACCGACAACACACACACACAACACACACACACACACCGACAACACACACACACACCGACAACACACACACACACACCGACAACACACACACACACACCGACAACACACACACACCGACAACACACACACACACACACACCGACAACACACACACACACACTGACAACACATAAACACACACACACCGACAACACACACACACACACACACACACACACCGACAACACACACACACAAACACCGACAACACACACACACCGACAACACACACACACACACACCGACAACACACACACACACACACCGACAACACACACACACCGACACACACACAAAACACACACACACCGACAACACACACACACACACACCGACAACACACACACACACACACCGACAACACACACACACACACACAAACCGACAACACACACACACACACACCGACAACACACACACACACACCGACAACACACACACACACCGACAACACACACACACCGACAACACACACACACACACACCGACAACACACACACACAACACACACACACACACCGACAACACACACACACACCGACAACACACACACACACACACCGACAACACACACACACACACCGACAACACACATACACCGACAACACACACACACACACCGACAACACACACACAAACACACACACACCGACAACACACACACACACACACCGACAACACACACACACACACCGACAACACACACACACACCGACAACACACACACACACACACACACCGACAACACACACACACACACCGACAACACACACACACACACCGACAACACACACAGACAAAACACACCGACAACACACACACACACACACACTGACAACACACACACACACACCGACAACACACACACACACACACCGACAACACACACACACACACACCGACAACACACACACACCGACACACACACACAACACACACACACACACCGACAACACACACACACACACCGACAACACACACACACACACACACCGACAACACACACACACCGACACACACACACAACACACACACACACACCGACAACACACACACACACACACCGACAACACACACACACACACCGACAACACACACACACACACACTGACAACACACACACACACACACCGACAACACACACACACACACACCGACAACACACACACACCGACACACACACACAACACACACACACCGACAACACACACACACACACCGACAACACACACACACACACCGACAACACACACACACACAAACCGACAACACACACACACACACCGACAACACACACACACACCGACAACACACACACACCGACAACACACACTCACACACACACCGACAACACACACACACAACACACACACACACACCGACAACACACACACACACCGACAACACACACACACCGACAACACACACTCACACACACACCGACAACACACACACACAACACACACACACACACCGACAACACACACACACACCGACAACACACACACACACACCGACAACACACACACACACACACAAACCGACAACACACACACACACACACCGACAACACACACACACACACCGACAACACACACACACACCGACAACACACACACACACACACCGACAACACACACACACACACACCGACAAAACATAAACACACACACACTGACAACACACAAACACACACACACTGACAACACACACACATACACACCGACAACACACACACACACACACACTGTCAACACACACACATACACACCGACAACACACACACCGACAACACACACACACACACCGACAACACACACACACACCGACAACACACAGACACACACACACCGACAACACACACACACACACTGACAACACATAAACACACCGACAACCGACAACACACACACACACACACTGACAACACACACACATACACACCGACAACACACACACACACCGACAACACACACACACACACCGACAACACACACACACACACCGACAACACACACACACACACACACACACACACACCGACAACACACACACACAAACACCGAC
>NW_027675375.1:22500-32500 GCF_965601325.2 Salmo salar
CACACACCGACAACACACACACACACCGACAACACACACACACACACACACCGACAACACACACACACACACACCGACAACACATAAACACACACACCGACAACACACACACACACACACTGACAACACACACACATACACACCGACAACACACACACACACACCGACAACACACACACACACACCGACAACACACACACACACACCGACAACACACACACACACACACCGACAACACACACACACACACACACACACCGACAACACACACACCGACACACACACACAACACACACACACACACCGACAACACACACACACACACCGACAACACACACACACACACACCGACAACACACACACACCGACACACACACACAACACACACACACACACCGACAACACACACACACACCGACAACACACACACACACACCGACAACACACACACACACACACTGACAACACACACACACACACACCGACAACACACACACACACACACACACCGACAACACACACACACCGACACACACACACAACACATACACACCGACAACACACACACACACACACCGACAACACACACACACACACCGACAACACACACACACACAAACCGACAACACACACACACACACACCGACAACACACACACACACCGACAACACACACACACAACACAAACACACACACCGACAACAAACACACACACCGACAACACACACACACCGACAACACACACTCACACACACACCGACAACACACACACACAACACACACACACACACCGACAACACACACACACACCGACAACACACACACACACACCGACAACACACACACACACACACAAACCGACAACACACACACACACACCGACAACACACACACACACACCGACAACACACACACACACCGACAACACACACACACACACACCGACAACACACACACACACACACCGACAAAACATAAACACACACACACTGACAACACACACACATACACACCGACAACACACACACACACACACACTGTCAACACACACACATACACACCGACAACACACACACACACACCGACAACACACACACACACACACCGACAACACACACACCGACAACACACAGACACACACACACCGACAACACACACACACACACTGACAACACATAAACACACACACACCGACAACACACACACACACACACTGACAACACACACACATACACACCGACAACACACACACACACCGACAACACACACACACACACCGACAACACACACACACACACCGACAACACACACACACACACACACACACACACACACACACCGACAACACACACAAACACCGACAACACACACACACACACCGACAACACACACACACACACCGACAACACACACACACACACACACACCGACAACACACACACACACACACCGACAACACACACACACACACACCGACAACACACACACACACACCGACAACACACACACACACACACACACACACCGACAACACACACACACACACACCGACAACACACACACACACACCGGCAACACACACACACACACACACCGACAACACACACACACACACACCGACAACACACACACACACACACCGACAACACACACACACACACCGACAACACACACACACACACACTGACAACACACACACACATCGACAACACACACACACACACACAACACACACACACACACACCGACAACACACACACACACACACCGACAACACACACACACAACACACACACACACACACCGACAACACACACACACACACATCGACAACACACACACACACACCGACAACACACACACACAACACACACACACACACCGACAACACATACACACACACACCGACAACACACACACACACACCGACAACACACACACACCGACAACACACACACACACACACACACACAACACACACACACACAACACACACACACAAGCCGACAACACACACACACACCGACAACACACACACAAACACCAACAACACACACACACACACACAAACCGACAACACACACACACACACCGACAACACACACACACACACCGACAACACACACACAGACCGACAACACACACACACACACACACCGACAACACACACACACCGACAAAACATAAACACACACACACTGACAACACACACACACACACACACTGACAACACACATACATACACACCGACAACACACACACACACACACACCAACAACACACACACACACACCGACAACACACACACACACACACACACTGACAACACACACACATACACACCGACAACACACACACACACACCGACAACACACACACACACACCGACAACACACACACACACCGACAACACACACACACACACACACCGACAACACACACACACACACACTGACAACACATAAACACACACACACCGACAACACACACACACACACACTGACAACACACACACATACACACCGACAACACACACACACACACCGACAACACACACACACACACCGACAACACACACACACACACCGACAACACACACACACACACACACACACACACACCGACAACACACACACACAAACACCGACAACACACACACACACACCGACAACACACACACACACACCGACAACACACACACACACACACACACACACCGACAACACACACACACACACACCGACAACACACACACACACACCGACAACACACACACACACACACACACCGACAACACACACACACCGACAACACACACACACACACACCGACAACAGACACACACACACCGGCAACACACACACACACACCGACAACACACACACACACACACACCGACAACACACACACACACACACCGACAACACACACACACACACCGACAACACACACACACACACACTGACAACACACACACACACCGACAACACACACACACACACACAACACACACACACACACACACCGACAACACACACACACACACACCGACAACACACACACACAACACACACACACACACACCGACAACACACACACACACACATCGACAACACACACACACACACCGACAACACACACACACAAACTGACAACACACACACACACACACACACACACCGACAACACACAGACACACACCGACAACACACACACACACACACACAAACCGACAACACACACACACACACACCGACAACACACACACACACACCGACAACACACACACACACCGACAACACACACTCACACACACACCGACAACACACACACACACACACCGACAACACATAAACACACACACCGACAACACACACACACACACACTGACAACACACACACATACACACCGACAACACACACACACACACCGACAACACACACACACACCGACAACACACACACACACACACCGACAACACACACACACACACACCGACAACACACACACACACACACCGACAACACACACACACCGACACACACACACAACACACACACACACACCGACAACACACACACACACACCGACAACACACACACACACACCGACAACACACACACACCGACACACACACACAACACACACACACACACACCGACAACACACACACACACACCGACAACACACACACACACACCGACAACACACACACACACACACTGACAACACACACACACACACACCGACAACACACACACACACACACACACCGACAACACACACACACCGACACACACGCACAACACATACACACCGACAACACACACACACACACACCGACAACACACACACACACACCGACAACACACACACACACAAACCGACAACACACACACACACACACCGACAACACACACACACACACCGACAACACACACACACACCGACAACACACACACACAACACACACACACACACCGACAACACACACACACACCGACAACACACACACACCGACAACACACACTCACACACACACCGACAACACACACACACAACACACACACACACACCGACAACACACACACACACCGACAACACACACACACACACCGACAACACACACACACACACACAAACCGACAACACACACACACACACACCGACAACACACACACACACACCGACAACACACACACACACCGACAACACACACACACACACACCGACAACACACACACACACACACCGACAAAACATAAACACACACACACTGACAACACACAAACACACACACACTGACAACACACACACATACACACCGACAACACACACACACACACACACTGTCAACACACACACATACACACCGACAACACACACACACACACCGACAACACACACACACACACACCGACAACACACACACACACCGACAACACACAGACACACACACACCGACAACACACACACACACACTGACAACACATAAACACACACACACCGACAACACACACACACACACACTGACAACACACACACATACACACCGACAACACACACACACACCGACAACACACACACACACACCGACAACACACACACACACACCGACAACACACACACACACACACACACACACACACACACCGACAACACACACAAACACCGACAACACACACACACACACCGACAACACACACACACACACCGACAACACACACACACACCGACAACACACACACACACACACCGACAACACACACACACACACACACCGACAACACACACACACACACCGACAACACACACACACACACACACACACACCGACAACACACACACACCGACAACACACACACACACACACCGACAACACACACACACACACCGGCAACACACACACACACACACACCGACAACACACACACACACACACCGACAACACACACACACACACACCGACAACACACACACACACACCGACAACACACACACACACACTGACAACACACACACACATCGACAACACACACACACACACACAACACACACACACACACACCGACAACACACACACACACACACCGACAACACACACACACAACACACACACACACACACCGACAACACACACACACACACATCGACAACACACACACACACACCGACAACACACACACACAACACACACACACACACCGACAACACACACACACACACACCGACAACACACACACACACACCGACAACACACACACACCGGCAACACACACACACACACACACACACAACACACACACACAACACACACACACAAGCCGACAACACACACACACACCGACAACACACACACACACACCAACAACACACACACACACACACAAACCGACAACACACACACACACACACCGACAACACACACACACACACCGACAACACACACACAGACCGACAACACACACACACACACACACCGACAACACACACACACCGACAAAACATAAACACACACACACTGACAACACACACACACACACACACTGACAACACACATACATACACACCGACAACACACACACACACACACACCAACAACACACACACACCGACAACACACACACACACACACACACTGACAACACACACACATACACACCGACAACACACACACACACACACACACCGACAACACACACACACACACCGACAACACACACACACACACACTGACAACACATAAACACACACACACCGACAACACACACACACACACACTGACAACACACACACATACACACCGACAACACACACACACACACCGACAACACACACACACACACCGACAACACACACACACACACCGACAACACACACACACACACACACACACACACACACCGACAACACACACACACAAACACCGACAACACACACACACACACCGACAACACACACACACACACCGACAACACACACACACACACACACACACAGACACCGACAACACACACACACACACACCGACAACACACACACACACACACCGACAACACACACACACACCGACAACACACACACACACACACACACACACACCGACAACACACACACACACACCGACAACACACACACACACACACCGACAACACACACACACACACCAGCAACACACACACACACACACACCGACAACACACACACACACACACCGACAACACACACACACACACATCGACAACACACACACACACACCGACAACACACACACACACACACTGACAACACACACACACATACACCGACAACACACACACACACACACAACACACACACACACACACCGACAACACACACACACACACACACCGACAACACACAAACACACACCGACAACACACACACACACACCGACACACACACACACACACACCGACAACACACACACACACCGACAACACACACACAGACACCGACAACACACACACACACCGACAACACACCAACACACCGACAACACACACACACACACACACCGACAACACACACACACACCGACAACACACACACACACACTGACAACACACACACACACACCGACAACACACACACACACACCGACAACACACACACACACACACCGACAACACACACACACACAAAACACACACACACACCGACAACACACACACACACACCGACAACACACACACACACACCGACAACACACACACACCGACAACACACACACACACACACACACACCGACAACACACACACACACCGACAACACACACACACACAAACACCAGCAACACACACACACACACCGACAACACACACACACACACACCGACAACACACACACACACCGACAACACACACACACAACACACACACACACACACCGACAACACACACACACACCGACAACACACACACACACACCGACAACACACACACACACACACCGACAACACACACACACACACACCGACAACACACACACACCGACACACACACACAACACACACACACACACCGACAACACACACACACACACCGACAACACACACACACACACCGACAACACACACACACCGACACACACACACAACACACACACACACACACCGACAACACACACACACACACCGACAACACACACACACACACCGACAACACACACACACACACACTGACAACACACACACACACACACCGACAACACACACACACACACACACACCGACAACACACACACACCGACACACACGCACAACACATACACACCGACAACACACACACACACACACCGACAACACACACACACACACCGACAACACACACACACACAAACCGACAACACACACACACACACACCGACAACACACACACACACACCGACAACACACACACACACCGACAACACACACACACAACACACACACACCGACAACACACACACACACCGACAACACACACACACCGACAACACACACTCACACACACACCGACAACACACACACACAACACACACACACACACCGACAACACACACACACACCGACAACACACACACACACACCGACAACACACACACACACACACAAACCGACAACACACACACACACACACCGACAACACACACACACACACCGACAACACACACACACACCGACAACACACACACACACACACCGACAACACACACACACACACACCGACAAAACATAAACACACACACACTGACAACACACAAACACACACACACTGACAACACACACACATACACACCGACAACACACACACACACACACACTGTCAACACACACACATACACACCGACAACACACACACACACACCGACAACACACACACACACACACCGACAACACACACACACACCGACAACACACAGACACACACACACCGACAACACACACACACACACTGACAACACATAAACACACACACACCGACAACACACACACACACACACTGACAACACACACACATACACACCGACAACACACACACACACCGACAACACACACACACACACCGACAACACACACACACACACCGACAACACACACACACACACACACACACACACACACCGACAACACACACAAACACCGACAACACACACACACACACCGACAACACACACACACACACCGACAACACACACACACACACACACACCGACAACACACACACACACACACCGACAACACACACACACACACACACCGACAACACACACACACACACACCGACAACACACACACCGACAACACACAGACACACACACACCGACAACACACACACACACACTGACAACACATAAACACACACACACCGACAACACACACACACACACACTGACAACACACACACATACACACCGACAACACACACACACACCGACAACACACACACACACACCGACAACACACACACACACACCGACAACACACACACACACACACACACACACACACACACCGACAACACACACAAACACCGACAACACACACACACACACCGACAACACACACACACACACCGACAACACACACACACACACACACACCGACAACACACACACACACACACCGACAACACACACACACACACACCGACAACACACACACACACACCGACAACACACACACACACACACACACACACCGACAACACACACACACACACACCGACAACACACACACACACACCGGCAACACACACACACACACACACCGACAACACACACACACACACACCGACAACACACACACACACACACCGACAACACACACACACACACCGACAACACACACACACACACACTGACAACACACACACACATCGACAACACACACACACACACACAACACACACACACACACACCGACAACACACACACACACACACCGACAACACACACACACAACACACACACACACACACCGACAACACACACACACACACATCGACAACACACACACACACACCGACAACACACACACACAACACACACACACACACCGACAACACATACACACACACACCGACAACACACACACACACACCGACAACACACACACACCGACAACACACACACACACACACACACACAACACACACACACACAACACACACACACAAGCCGACAACACACACACACACCGACAACACACACACAAACACCAACAACACACACACACACACACAAACCGACAACACACACACACACACCGACAACACACACACACACACCGACAACACACACACAGACCGACAACACACACACACACACACACCGACAACACACACACACCGACAAAACATAAACACACACACACTGACAACACACACACACACACACACTGACAACACACATACATACACACCGACAACACACACACACACACACACCAACAACACACACACACACACCGACAACACACACACACACACACACACTGACAACACACACACATACACACCGACAACACACACACACACACCGACAACACACACACACACACCGACAACACACACACACACCGACAACACACACACACACACACACACCGACAACACACACACACACACACTGACAACACATAAACACACACACACCGACAACACACACACACACACACTGACAACACACACACATACACACCGACAACACACACACACACACCGACAACACACACACACACACCGACAACACACACACACACACCGACAACACACACACACACACACACACACACACACCGACAACACACACACACAAACACCGACAACACACACACACACACCGACAACACACAC
This sequence comes from Salmo salar, assembly GCF_965601325.2. NCBI lineage: Eukaryota > Metazoa > Chordata > Actinopteri > Salmoniformes > Salmonidae > Salmo > Salmo salar. The sequence goes on from NW_027675375.1 coordinate 32,360, forward strand.
ACACACACCGACAACACACACACACACACACACACACACCGACAACACACACACACACACACCGACAACACACACACACACACCGACAACACACACACACACACACACACCGACAACACACACACACCGACAACACACACA
>NW_027675375.1:35000-40000 GCF_965601325.2 Salmo salar
CACACACACACAAGCCGACAACACACACACACACCGACAACACACACACACACACCAACAACACACACACACACACACAAACCGACAACACACACACACACACACCGACAACACACACACACACACCGACAACACACACACAGACCGACAACACACACACACACACACACCGACAACACACACACACCGACAAAACATAAACACACACACACTGACAACACACACACACACACACACTGACAACACACATACATACACACCGACAACACACACACACACACACACCAACAACACACACACACCGACAACACACACACACACACACACACTGACAACACACACACATACACACCGACAACACACACACACACACACACACCGACAACACACACACACACACCGACAACACACACACACACACACTGACAACACATAAACACACACACACCGACAACACACACACACACACACTGACAACACACACACATACACACCGACAACACACACACACACACCGACAACACACACACACACACCGACAACACACACACACACACCGACAACACACACACACACACACACACACACACACACCGACAACACACACACACAAACACCGACAACACACACACACACACCGACAACACACACACACACACCGACAACACACACACACACACACACAGACACCGACAACACACACACACACACACCGACAACACACACACACACACACCGACAACACACACACACACCGACAACACACACACACACACACACACACACACCGACAACACACACACACACACCGACAACACACACACACACACACCGACAACACACACACACACACCAGCAACACACACACACACACACACCGACAACACACACACACACACACCGACAACACACACACACACACATCGACAACACACACACACACACCGACAACACACACACACACACACTGACAACACACACACACATACACCGACAACACACACACACACACACAACACACACACACACACACCGACAACACACACACACACACACACCGACAACACACAAACACACACCGACAACACACACACACACACCGACACACACACACACACACACCGACAACACACACACACACCGACAACACACACACAGACACCGACAACACACACACACACCGACAACACACCAACACACCGACAACACACACACACACACACACCGACAACACACACACACACCGACAACACACACACACACACTGACAACACACACACACACACCGACAACACACACACACACACCGACAACACACACACACACACACCGACAACACACACACACACAAAACACACACACACACCGACAACACACACACACACACCGACAACACACACACACACACCGACAACACACACACACCGACAACACACACACACACACACACACACCGACAACACACACACACACCGACAACACACACACACACAAACACCAGCAACACACACACACACACCGACAACACACACACACACACACCGACAACACACACACACACCGACAACACACACACACAACACACACACACACACACCGACAACACACACACACACCGACAACACACACACACACACCGACAACACACACACACACACACCGACAACACACACACACACACACCGACAACACACACACACCGACACACACACACAACACACACACACACACCGACAACACACACACACACACCGACAACACACACACACACACCGACAACACACACACACCGACACACACACACAACACACACACACACACACCGACAACACACACACACACACCGACAACACACACACACACACCGACAACACACACACACACACACTGACAACACACACACACACACACCGACAACACACACACACACACACACACCGACAACACACACACACCGACACACACGCACAACACATACACACCGACAACACACACACACACACACCGACAACACACACACACACACCGACAACACACACACACACAAACCGACAACACACACACACACACACCGACAACACACACACACACACCGACAACACACACACACACCGACAACACACACACACAACACACACACACCGACAACACACACACACACCGACAACACACACACACCGACAACACACACTCACACACACACCGACAACACACACACACAACACACACACACACACCGACAACACACACACACACCGACAACACACACACACACACCGACAACACACACACACACACACAAACCGACAACACACACACACACACACCGACAACACACACACACACACCGACAACACACACACACACCGACAACACACACACACACACACCGACAACACACACACACACACACCGACAAAACATAAACACACACACACTGACAACACACAAACACACACACACTGACAACACACACACATACACACCGACAACACACACACACACACACACTGTCAACACACACACATACACACCGACAACACACACACACACACCGACAACACACACACACACACACCGACAACACACACACACACCGACAACACACAGACACACACACACCGACAACACACACACACACACTGACAACACATAAACACACACACACCGACAACACACACACACACACACTGACAACACACACACATACACACCGACAACACACACACACACCGACAACACACACACACACACCGACAACACACACACACACACCGACAACACACACACACACACACACACACACACACACCGACAACACACACAAACACCGACAACACACACACACACACCGACAACACACACACACACACCGACAACACACACACACACACACACACCGACAACACACACACACACACACCGACAACACACACACACACACACACCGACAACACACACACACACACCGACAACACACACACACACACACACACACACCGACAACACACACACACCGACAACACACACACACACACACCGACAACACACACACACACACCGGCAACACACACACACACACACACCGACAACACACACACACACACACCGACAACACACACACACACACACCGACAACACACACACACACACCGACAACACACACACACACACTGACAACACACACACACATCGACAACACACACACACACACACAACACACACACACACACACCGACAACACACACACACACACACCGACAACACACACACACAACACACACACACACACACCGACAACACACACACACACACATCGACAACACACACACACACACCGACAACACACACACACAACACACACACACACACCGACAACACACACACACACACACCGACAACACACACACACACACCGACAACACACACACACCGGCAACACACACACACACACACACACACAACACACACACACAACACACACACACAAGCCGACAACACACACACACACCGACAACACACACACACACACCAACAACACACACACACACACACAAACCGACAACACACACACACACACACCGACAACACACACACACACACCGACAACACACACACAGACCGACAACACACACACACACACACACCGACAACACACACACACCGACAAAACATAAACACACACACACTGACAACACACACACACACACACACTGACAACACACATACATACACACCGACAACACACACACACACACACACCAACAACACACACACACCGACAACACACACACACACACACACACTGACAACACACACACATACACACCGACAACACACACACACACACACACACCGACAACACACACACACACACCGACAACACACACACACACACACTGACAACACATAAACACACACACACCGACAACACACACACACACACACACTGACAACACACACACATACACACCGACAACACACACACACACACCGACAACACACACACACACACCGACAACACACACACACACACCGACAACACACACACACACACACACACACACACACACCGACAACACACACACACAAACACCGACAACACACACACACACACCGACAACACACACACACACACCGACAACACACACACACACACACACACACAGACACCGACAACACACACACACACACACCGACAACACACACACACACACACCGACAACACACACACACACCGACAACACACACACACACACACACACACACCGACAACACACACACACACACCGACAACACACACACACACACACCGACAACACACACACACACACCAGCAACACACACACACACACACACCGACAACACACACACACACACACCGACAACACACACACACACACATCGACAACACACACACACACACCGACAACACACACACACACACACTGACAACACACACACACATACACCGACAACACACACACACACACACAACACACACACACACACACCGACAACACACACACACACACACACCGACAACACACAAACACACACCGACAACACACACACACACACCGACACACACACACACACACACCGACAACACACACACACACCGACAACACACACACAGACACCGACAACACACACACACACCGACAACACACCAACACACCGACAACACACACACACACACACACCGACAACACACACACACACCGACAACACACACACACACACTGACAACACACACACACACACCGACAACACACACACACACACCGACAACACACACACACACACACCGACAACACACACACACACAAAACACACACACACACCGACAACACACACACACACACCGACAACACACACACACACACCGACAACACACACACACCGACAACACACACACACACACACACACACCGACAACACACACACACACCGACAACACACACACACACAAACACCAGCAACACACACACACACAC
>NW_027675375.1:42500-85653 GCF_965601325.2 Salmo salar
CACACACACACACACACACACACCGACAACACACACACACAAACACCGACAACACACACACACACACCGACAACACACACACACACACACACACACACACACCGACAACACACACACACACACCGACAACACACACACACACACACCGACAACACACACACACACACCAGCAACACACACACACACACACACCGACAACACACACACACACACACCGACAACACACACACACACACATCGACAACACACACACACACACCGACAACACACACACACACACACTGACAACACACACACACATACACCGACAACACACACACACACACACAACACACACACACACACACCGACAACACACACACACACACACACCGACAACACACAAACACACACCGACAACACACACACACACACCGACACACACACACACACACACCGACAACACACACACACACCGACAACACACACACAGACACCGACAACACACACACACACCGACAACACACCAACACACCGACAACACACACACACACACACACCGACAACACACACACACACCGACAACACACACACACACACACTGACAACACACACACACACACCGACAACACACACACACACACCGACAACACACACACACACACACCGACAACACACACACACACAAAACACACACACACACCGACAACACACACACACACACCGACAACACACACACACACACCGACAACACACACACACCGACAACACACACACACACACACACACACCGACAACACACACACACACCGACAACACACACACACACAAACACCAGCAACACACACACACACACCGACAACACACACACACACACACCGACAACACACACACACACCGACAACACACACACACACACACACCGACAACACACACACACACACACCAACAACACACACACACACACACCGACAACACACACACACACACACCGACAACACACACACACACAACACACACACACACACACACCAACAACACACACACACACACCGACAACACACACACACACAACACACACACACACACACCGACAACACACACACACACACATCGACAACACACACACACACACCGAAAACACACACACACACAACACACACACACACACCGACAACACACACACACACACACCGACAACACACACACACACACACCGACAACACACACACACACCGACAACACACACACACCGACAACACACACACACAACACACACACACACACCGACAACACACACACACACCGACAACACACACACACACCCCGACAACACACACACACACACACCGACAACACACACACACACACACACACCGACAACACACACACACCGACACACACACACAACACACACACACACACCGACAACACACACACACACACACCGACAACACACACACACACACCGACAACACACACACACCGGCAACACACACACACACACACACACACAACACACACACACAACACACACACACAAGCCGACAACACACACACACACCGACAACACACACACACACACCAACAACACACACACACACACACAAACCGACAACACACACACACACACACCGACAACACACACACACACACCGACAACACACACACAGACCGACAACACACACACACACACAGACCGACAACACACACACACCGACAAAACATAAACACACACACACTGACAACACACACACACACACACACTGACAACACACATACATACACACCGACAACACACACACACACACACACCAACAACACACACACACACACCGACAACACACACACACACACACACACTGACAACACACACACATACACACCGACAACACACACACACACACACACACCGACAACACACACACACACACCGACAACACACACACACACCGACAACACATACACACACACACACCGACAACACACACACACACACACTGACAACACATAAACACACACACACCGACAACACACACACACACACACTGACAACACACACACATACACACCGACAACACACACACACACACCGACAACACACACACACACACCGACAACACACACACACACACACACACCGACAACACACACACACAAACACCGACAACACACACACACACACCGACAACACACACACACACACCGACAACACACACACACACACACACACACACCGACAACACACACACACACACACACCGACAACACACACACACACACACCGACAACACACACACACACCGACAACACACACACACACACACACACACACCGACAACACACACACACACACCGACAACACACACACACACACACCGACAACACACACACACACACCGGCAACACACACACACACACACACCGACAACACACACACACACACACCGACAACACACACACACACACATCGACAACACACACACACACACCGACAACACACACACACACACACTGACAACACACACACACATACACCGACAACACACACACACACACACAACACACACACACACACACCGACAACACACACACACACACACACCGACAACACACAAACACACACCGACAACACACACACACACACCGACACACACACACACACCGACAACACACACACACACCGACAACACACACACAGACACCGACAACACACACACACACCGACAACACACCAACACACCGACAACACACACACACACACACACCGACAACACACACACACACCGACAACACACACACACACACACACTGACAACACACACACACACACCGACAACACACACACACACACCGACAACACACACACACACACACCGACAACACACACACACACAAAACACACACACACACCGACAACACACACACACACACCGACAACACACACACACACACCGACAACACACACACACCGACAACACACACACACACACACACACACCGACAACACACACACACACCGACAACACACACACACACAAACACCAGCAACACACACACACACACCGACAACACACACACACACACACCGACAACACACACACACACCGACAACACACACACACACACACACCGACAACACACACACACACACACCAACAACACACACACACACACACCGACAACACACACACACACACACCGACAACACACACACACACAACACACACACACACACACACCAACAACACACACACACACACCGACAACACACACACACACAACACACACACACACACACCGACAACACACACACACACACATCGACAACACACACACACACCGAAAACACACACACACACAACACACACACACACACCGACAACACACACACACACACACCGACAACACACACACACACACACCGACAACACACACACACACCGACAACACACACACACCGACAACACACACACACAACACACACACACACACCGACAACACACACACACACCGACAACACACACACACACCCCGACAACACACACACACACACACTGACAACACACACACACACACACACACCGACAACACACACACACCGACACACACACACAACACACACACACACCGAAAACACACACACACACAACACACACACACACACCGACAACACACACACACACACACCGACAACACACACACACACACACCGACAACACACACACACACCGACAACACACACACACCGACAACACACACACACAACACACACACACACACCGACAACACACACACACACCGACAACACACACACACACCCCGACAACACACACACACACACACCGACAACACACACACACACACACACACCGACAACACACACACACCGACACACACACACAACACACACACACACCGACAACACACACACACACACACCGACAACACACACACACACACACACTGACAACACACACACACACACCGACAACACACACACACACACCGACAACACACACACACACACACCGACAACACACACACACACACCGACAACACACACACACACACCGACAACACACACACACACACCGACAACACACACACACACACACACACCGACAACACACACACACACACACCGACAACACACACACACACAAACACCAGCAACACACACACACACACCGGCAACACACACACACACACACACACCGACAACACACACACACACACCGACAACACACACACAAACACACCGACAACACACACACACGCACACCGACAACACACACACACACACACCGACAACACACACACACACAACACACACACACACACATCAACAACACACACACACACACCGACAACACACACACACAACACACACACACACACACCGACAACACACACACACACACATCGACAACACACACACACACACCGAAAACACACACACACACAACACACACACACACACCGACAACACACACACACACACACCGACAACACACACACAAACACACCGACAACACACACACACACCGACAACACACACACACCGACAACAGACACACACAACACACACACACACACCGACAACACACACACACACCGACAACACACACACACACACCGACAACACACACACACACACACCGACAACACACACACACACCGACAACACACACACACACACTGACAACACACACACACACACACACACACACACACACACCGACAACACACACACACACAAACACCGACAACACACACACACACACCGACAACACACACACACACACCGACAACACACACACACACACACACACACACCGACAACACACACACACACACACCGACAACACACACACACACACACCGACAACACACACACACACCGACAACACACACACACACACACACACACACACACCGACAACACACACACACACACCGACAACACACACACACACCGACAACACACACACACACACACTGACAACACACACACACATACACCGACAACACACACACACACACACAACACACACACACACACACCGACAACACACACACACACACACACCGACAACACACAAACACACACCGACAACACACACACACACACCGACACACACACACACACCGACAACACACACACACACCGACAACACACACACAGACACCGACAACACACACACACACCGACAACACACCAACACACCGACAACACACACACACACACACACCGACAACACACACACACACCGACAACACACACACACACACACACTGACAACACACACACACACACCGACAACACACACACACACACCGACAACACACACACACACACACCGACAACACACACACACACAAAACACACACACACACCGACAACACACACACACACACCGACAACACACACACACACACCGACAACACACACACACCGACAACACACACACACACACACACACCGACAACACACACACACACCGACAACACACACACACACAAACACCAGCAACACACACACACACACCGACAACACACACACACACACACCGACAACACACACACACACCGACAACACACACACACACACACACCGACAACACACACACACACACACCAACAACACACACACACACCGACAACACACACACACACACACCGACAACACACACACACACAACACACACACACACACACACCAACAACACACACACACACACCGACAACACACACACACACAACACACACACACACACACCGACAACACACACACACACACATCGACAACACACACACACACCGAAAACACACACACACACAACACACACACACACACCGACAACACACACACACACACACCGACAACACACACACACACACACCGACAACACACACACACACCGACAACACACACACACCGACAACACACACACACAACACACACACACACACCGACAACACACACACACACCGACAACACACACACACACCCCGACAACACACACACACACACACCGACAACACACACACACACACACACACCGACAACACACACACACCGACACACACACACAACACACACACACACCGACAACACACACACACACACACCGACAACACACACACACACACACACACTGACAACACACACACACACACCGACAACACACACACACACACCGACAACACACACACACACACACCGACAACACACACACACACACCGACAACACACACACACACACCGACAACACACACACACACACCGACAACACACACACACACACACACACCGACAACACACACACACACCGACAACACACACACACACAAACACCAGCAACACACACACACACACCGGCAACACACACACACACACACACACCGACAACACACACACACCGACAACACACACACAAACACACCGACAACACACACACACGCACACCGACAACACACACACACACACACCGACAACACACACACACACAACACACACACACACATCAACAACACACACACACACACCGACAACACACACACACAACACACACACACACACACCGACAACACACACACACACACATCGACAACACACACACACACACCGAAAACACACACACACACAACACACACACACACACCGACAACACACACACACACACACCGACAACACACACACAAACACACCGACAACACACACACACACCGACAACACACACACACCGACAACAGACACACACAACACACACACACACACCGACAACACACACACACACCGACAACACACACACACACACCGACAACACACACACACACACACCGACAACACACACACACACCGACAACACACACACACACACCGACAACACACACACACACACACACACACACACACACACCGACAACACACACACACACAAACACCGACAACACACACACACACACCGACAACACACACACACACACCGACAACACACACACACACACACACACACCGACAACACACACACACACACACCGACAACACACACACACACACACCGACAACACACACACACACCGACAACACACACACACACACACACACACACACCGACAACACACACACACACACCGACAACACACACACACACCGACAACACACACACACACACCAGCAACACACACACACACACACACCGACAACACACACACACACACACCGACAACACACACACACACACATCGACAACACACACACACACACCGACAACACACACACACACACACTGACAACACACACACACATACACCGACAACACACACACACACACAACACACACACACACACACCGACAACACACACACACACACACACCGACAACACACAAACACACACCGACAACACACACACACACACCGACACACACACACACACACACCGACAACACACACACACACCGACAACACACACACAGACACCGACAACACACACACACACCGACAACACACCAACACACCGACAACACACACACACACACACACCGACAACACACACACACACACACCGACAACACACACACACACACACTGACAACACACACACACACACCGACAACACACACACACACACCGACAACACACACACACACACACCGACAACACACACACACACAAAACACACACACACACCGACAACACACACACACACACCGACAACACACACACACACACCGACAACACACACACACACACACACACACCGACAACACACACACACACCGACAACACACACACACACAAACACCAGCAACACACACACACACACCGACAACACACACACACACACACCGACAACACACACACACACACCGACAACACACACACACACACACACCGACAACACACACACACACACACCAACAACACACACACACACACACCGACAACACACACACACACACACCGACAACACACACACACACAACACACACACACACACACACCAACAACACACACACACACACCGACAACACACACACACACAACACACACACACACACACCGACAACACACCCACACACACATCGACAACACACACACACACACCGAAAACACACACACACACAACACACACACACACACCGACAACACACACACACACACACCGACAACACACACACACACACCGACAACACACACACACCGACAACACACACACACAACACACACACACACACCGACAACACACACACACACCGACAACACACACACACACCCAGACAACACACACACACACACACCGACAACACACACACACACACACACACCGACAACACACAAACACACACCGACAACACACACACACACACCGACACACACACACACACACACCGACAACACACACACACACCGACAACACACACACAGACACCGACAACACACACACACACCGACAACACACCAACACACCGACAACACACACACACACACACACCGACAACACACACACACACACCGACAACACACACACACACACACTGACAACACACACACACACACCGACAACACACACACACACACCGACAACACACACACACACACACCGACAACACACACACACACAAAACACACACACACACCGACAACACACACACACACACCGACAACACACACACACACACCGACAACACACACACACACACACACACACCGACAACACACACACACACCGACAACACACACACATACAAACACCAGCAACACACACACACACACCGACAACACACACACACACACACCGACAACACACACACACACACCGACAACACACACACACACACACACACACCGACAACACACACACACACACACCAACAACACACACACACACACACCGACAACACACACACACACACACTGACAACACACACACACACACCGACAACACACACACACACACACCGACAACACACACACACACACACCGACAACACACACACACCGACACACACACACAACGCACACACACACACCGACAACACACACACACACACCGACAACACACACACAAACACACACACACACACACACACCGACAACACACACACACACACACCGACAACACACACACACACACACACACCGACAACACACACACACCGACACACACACACAACACACACACACCGACAACACACACACACACACACCGACAACACACACACACACACCGACAACACACACACACACACACAAACTGACAACACACACACACACACACCGACAACACACACACGCACACCGACAACACACACACACACCGACAACACACACACACCGACAACACACACACACACACACACCGACAACACACACCGACAACACACACACACACACCGACAACACACACACACACCGACAACACACACACACACACCGACAACACACACACACACACCGACAACACACACACACACACCAACAACACACACACACACACCGACAACACACACACACACACACACACACACCGACAAACACACACACACACACCGACAACACACACACACACACCGACAACACACACACACACCGACAACACACACACACACACACACACCGACAACACACACACACACACACCGACAACACACACACACACACACACCGACAAGACACACACACACACACACCGACAACACACACACACACACACACTGACAACACACACACACACACCGACAACACACACACACACACACACACACCGACAACACACACACACACACACACACACCGACAACACACACACACCAACACACACACACACACACACACACACCGACAACACACACACACACACCGACAACACACACACACACACACACACACACACACACACACCGACAACACACACACACACACACCGACAACACACACACACACACACACACCGACAACACACACACACCGACACACACACACAACACACACACACCGACAACACACACACACACACCGACAACACACACACACACACACACACACACACACACACACACCGACAACACACACACACAAACACCGAAACACACACACACACCGACAACACACACACACACACCGACAACACACACACACACACACACACACACCGACAACACACACACACACCGACAACACACACACACACACACCGACAACACACACACACACACCGACAACACACACACACACACACACACACACACACACACCGACAACACACACACACACACCGACAACACACACACACACACACCGACAACACACACACACACACCGACAACACACACTCACACCGACAACACACACACACACACACACCGACAACACACACACACACACATCGACAACACACACACACACACCGACAACACACACACACACACACACTGACAACACACACACACATACACCGACAACACACACACACACACACAACACACACACACACACATCGACAACACACACACACACACACCGACAACACACAAACACACACCGACAACACACACACACACACCGACACACACACACACACACACCGACAACACACACACACACCGACAACACACACACAGACACCGACAACACACACACACACCGACAACACACCAACACACCGACAACACACACACACACACACACCGACAACACACACACACACACACCGACAACACACACACACACACACTGACAACACACACACACACACCGACAACACACACACACACACCGACAACACACACACACACACACCGACAACACACACACACACAACAACACACACACACACCGACAACACACACACACACACCGACAACACACACACACACACCGACAACACACACACACACACCGACAACACACACACACACACACACACCGACAACACACACACACACCGACACCACACACACACACAACACCAGCAACACACACACACACACCGACAACACACACACACACACACACACCGACAACACACACACACACACCGACAACACACACACACACACCGACAACACACACACACACACACCGACAACACACACACACACACACCGACAACACACACACACACACACCGACAACACACACACACACAACACACACACACACACCAACAACACACACACACACCGACAACACACACACACACAACACACACACACACACACCGACAACACACACACACACACACGACAACACACACACACACCGACAACACACACACACACAACACACACACACACCGACAACACACACACACACACACCGACAACACACACACACACACACACCGACAACACACACACACACCGACAACACACACACACCGACAACACACACACACAACACACACACACACACCGACAACACACACACACACACACACACCGACAACACACACACACGACACACACACACAACACACACACACACACCGACAACACACACACACACACACCGACAACACACACACACACACACACACGACAACACACACACACACACCGACAACACACACACACACACCGACAACACACACACACACACACCGACAACACACACACACACGAAAACACACACACACCGACTACACACACACACACACCGACAACACACACACACACACCGACAACACACACACACACACCGACAACACACACACACACACCGACAACACACACACACACACCGACAACACACACACACCGACAACACACACACACCGACAACACACACACACACACACACCAGCAACACACACACACACACCGCAACACACACACACACACACACACACCGACAACACACACACACACACCGACAACACACACACACACACACACCGACAACACACACACACACACACACACACCGACAACACACACACACCACACACACACACAACACACACACACACCGACAACACACACACACACACCGACAACACACACACACACACACACACACACACACACACACACACACACCGACAACACACACACACACACACCGACAACACACACACACACACACACACCGACAACACACACACACCGACACACACACACAACACACACACACCGACAACACACACACACACACCGACAACACACACACACACACACACACACACACACCGACAACACACACACACAAACACCGAAAACACACACACACACACCGACAACACACACACACACACCGACAACACACACACACACACACACACACACCGACAACACACACACACACACACCGACAACACACACACACACACACCGACAACACACACACACCGACAACACACACACACAACACACACACACACACCGACAACACACACACACACCGACAACACACACACACACACCGACAACACACACACACACACACACACACACACACACACACACACACACCGACAACACACACACACACACACCGACAACACACACACACACACACACACCGACAACACACACACACCGACACACACACACAACACACACACACCGACAACACACACACACACACCGACAACACACACACACACACACACACACACACACCGACAACACACACACACAAACACCGAAAACACACACACACACACCGACAACACACACACACACACCGACAACACACACACACACACACACACACACCGACAACACACACACACACACACCGACAACACACACACACCGACAACACACACACACAACACACACACACACACCGACAACACACACACACACCGACAACACACACACACACCCAGACAACACACACACACACACACCGACAACACACACACACACACACACACCGACAACACACAAACACACACCGACAACACACACACACACACCGACACACACACACACACACACCGACAACACACACACACACCGACAACACACACACAGACACCGACAACACACACACACACCGACAACACACCAACACACCGACAACACACACACACACACACACCGACAACACACACACACACACACCGACAACACACACACACACACACTGACAACACACACACACACACCGACAACACACACACACACACCGACAACACACACACACACACACCGACAACACACACACACACAAAACACACACACACACCGACAACACACACACACACACCGACAACACACACACACACACCGACAACACACACACACACACACACACACACCGACAACACACACACACACCGACAACACACACACATACAAACACCAGCAACACACACACACACACCGACAACACACACACACACACACCGACAACACACACACACACACCGACAACACACACACACACACACACACACCGACAACACACACACACACACACCAACAACACACACACACACACACCGACAACACACACACACACACACTGACAACACACACACACACACCGACAACACACACACACACACACCGACAACACACACACACACACACACACCGACAACACACACACACCGACAACACACACAACGCACACACACACACCGACAACACACACACACACACCGACAACACACACACAAACACACACACACACACACACACCGACAACACACACACACACACACCGACAACACACACACACACACACACACCGACAACACACACACACCGACACACACACACAACACACACACACCGACAACACACACACACACACACCGACAACACACACACACACACCGACAACACACACACACACACACAAACTGACAACACACACACACACACACCGACAACACACACACGCACACCGACAACACACACACACACCGACAACACACACACACCGACAACACACACACACACACACACCGACAACACACACCGACAACACACACACACACACCAACAACACACACACACACACCGACAACACACACACACACACACACACCGACAAAACACACACACACACACCGACAACACACACACACACACCGACAACACACACACACACCGACAACACACACACACACACACACACCGACAACACACACACACACACACCGACAACACACACACACACACACACCGACAAGACACACACACACACACACACCGACAACACACACACACACACACACTGACAACACACACACACACACCGACAACACACACACACACACACACACACCGACAACACACACACACACACACACACCGACAACACACACACACCAACACACACACACAACACACACACACACCGACAACACACACACACACACCGACAACACACACACACACACACACACACACACACACACACACCGACAACACACACACACACACACCGACAACACACACACACACACACACCGACAACACACACACACCGACACACACACACAACACACACACACCGACAACACACACACACACACCGACAACACACACACACACACACACCACACACACACACACACACACCGACAACACACACACACAAACACCGAAAACACACACACACCGACAACACACACACACACACCGACAACACACACACACACACACACACACACCGACAACACACACACACACCGACAACACACACACACACACACCGACAACACACACACACACACCGACAACACACACACACACACACACACACACACACCGACAACACACACACACACACACCGACAACACACACACACACACACCGACAACACACACACACACACCGGCAACACACACTCACACCGACAACACACACACACACACACACCGACAACACACACACACACACATCGACAACACACACACACACACCGACAACACACACACACACACACACTGACAACACACACACACATACACCGACAACACACACACACACACACAACACACACACACACACACCGACAACACACACACACACACACCGACAACACACAAACACACACCGACAACACACACACACACACCGACACACACACACACACACACCGACAACACACACACACACCGACAACACACACACAGACACCGACAACACACACACACACCGACAACACACCAACACACCGACAACACACACACACAACACACCGACAACACACACACACACACACCGACAACACACACACACACTGACAACACACACACACACACCGACAACACACACACACACACACACCGACAACACACACACACACACACCGACAACACACACACACACAAAACACACACACACACCGACAACACACACACACACACCGACAACACACACACACACACCGACAACACACACACACACACCGACAACACACACACACACACACACACCGACAACACACACACACACCGACAACACACACACACACAAACACCAGCAACACACACACACACACCGACAACACACACACACACACACCGACAACACACACACACACACCGACAACACACACACACACACCGACAACACACACACACACACACCGACAACACACACACACACACACCGACAACACACACACACACACACCGACAACACACACACACACAACACACACACACACACACCAACAACACACACACACACCGACAACACACACACACACAACACACACACACACACACCGACAACACACACACACACACATCGACAACACACACACACACCGAAAACACACACACACACAACACACACACACACACCGACAACACACACACACACACACCGACAACACACACACACACACACACCGACAACACACACACACACCGACAACACACACACACCGACAACACACACACACAACACACACACACACACCGACAACACACACACACACACACACACACACACCGACAACACACACACACTGACACACACACACAACACACACACACACACCGAAAACACACACACACACACACCGACAACACACACACACACACACACTGACAACACACACACACACACCGACAACACACACACACACACCGACAACACACACACACACACACCGACAACACACACACACACAAAACACACACACACCGACAACACACACACACACACCGACAACACACACACACACACCGACAACACACACACACACACCGACAACACACACACACCGACAACACACACACACCGACAACACACACACACACAAACACCAGCAACACACACACACACACCGGCAACACACACACACACACACACCGACAACACACACACACACACCGACAACACACACACACACACACACCGACAACACACACACACACACACACACACCGACAACACACACACACCAACACACACACACAACACACACACACACCGACAACACACACACACACACCGACAACACACACACACACCACACACACACACACACACACACACACACACACACACCGACAACACACACACACACACACCGACAACACACACACACACACACACACACACCGACAACACACACACACCGACACACACACACAACACACACACACCGACAACACACACACACACACCGACAACACACACACACACACACACACACACACACACACCGACAACACACACACACAAACACCGAAAACACACACACACACACCGACAACACACACACACACACCGACAACACACACACACACACACACCGACAACACACACACACACACACCGACAACACACACACACACACACCAACAACACACACACACACACCGACAACACACACACACACACACACACACACACACACACCGACAACACACACACACACACCGACAACACACACACACACACACCGACAACACACACACACACACCGGCAACACACACTCACACACTGACAACACACACACACACACACACCGACAACACACACACACACACATCGACAACACACACACACACACCGACAACACACACACACACACACACTGACAACACACACACACATACACCGACAACACACACACACACACACAACACACACACACACACACCGACAACACACACACACACACACCGACAACACACAAACACACACCGACAACACACACACACACACCGACACACACACACACACACACCGACAACACACACACACACCGACAACACACACACAGACACCGACAACACACACACACACCGACAACACACCAACACACCGACAACACACACACACACACCGACAACACACACACACACACACCGACAACACACACACACACACACTGACAACACACACACACACACCGACAACACACACACACACACCGACAACACACACACACACACACACACCGACAACACACACACACACAAAACACACACACACACCGACAACACACACACACACACCGACAACACACACACACACACCGACAACACACACACACACACCGACAACACACACACACACACCGACAACACACACACACACCGACAACACACACACACACAAACACCAGCAACACACACACACACACACACCGACAACACACACACACACACACCGACAACACACACACACACACCGACAACACACACACACACAACGACAACACACACACACACACACCGACAACACACACACACACACACCGACAACACACACACACACACACCGACAACACACACACACACAACACACACACACACACACCAACAACACACACACACACACCGACAACACACACACACACAACACACACACACACACACCGACAACACACACACACACACATCGACAACACACACACACACCGAAAACACACACACACACACAACACACACACACACACCGACAACACACACACACACACACACCGACAACACACACACACACACACCGACAACACACACACACACCGACAACACACACACACCGACAACACACACACACAACACACACACACACACCGACAACACACACACACACACACACACCGACAACACACACACACTGACACACACACACAACACACACACACACACCGAAAACACACACACACACACACCGACAACACACACACACACACACCTGACAACACACACACACCGACAACACACACACACACACCGACAACACACACACACACACACCGACAACACACACACACACAAAACACACACACACCGACAACACACACACACACACCGACAACACACACACACACACCGACAACACACACACACACACCGACAACACACACACACCGACAACACACACACACACACCGACAACACACACACACACAAACACCAGCAACACACACACACACACCGGCAACACACACACACACACACACACACCGACAACACACACACACACACCGACAACACACACACACACACACACCGACAACACACACACACACACACCGACAACACACACACACACACACACACCGACAACACACACACACACAACACACACACACACACACCAACAACACACACACACACACCGACAACACACACACACAACACACACACACACACACCGACAACACACACACACACACATCCACAACACACACACACACACCGAAAACACACACACACACAACACACACACACACACCGACAACACACACACACACACACCGACAACACACACACACACAACACCGACAACACACACACACACCGACAACACACACACACCGACAACACACACACACAACACACACACACACACCGACAACACACACACACACCGACAACACACACACACACACTGACAACACACACACACACACACCGACAACACACACACACACCGACAACACACACACACCGACACACACACACAACACACACACACACATCGACAACACACACACACACACACCGACAACACACACACACACACCGACAACACACACAAACAACACACACACACACACCGACAACACACACACACACACAAACCGACAACACACACACACACACACACACCGACAACACACACACACACACACTGACAACACACACACACACTGACAACACACACACACACACACACCGACAACACACACACACACACACCGACAACACACACACACCGACACACACACACAACACACACACACACACCGACAACACACACACACACACACCGACAACACACACACAAACACCGACAACACACACACACACACACACACACACCGACAACACACAAACACACACACACCGACAACACACACACACACACCGACAACACACACACACACACACTGACAACACACACACACACACACACACTGACAACACACACACACACACACACACACCGACAACACACACACACACACACTGACAACACACACACACACACCGACAACACACACACACACACACCGACAACACACACACACACACACACACCGACAACACACACACACCGACACACACACACAACACACACACACACACCGACAACACACACACACACACCGACAACACACACACACACACACACACACACCGACAACACACACACACACACACACCGACAACACACACACACACACACACACACCGACAACACACACACACCGACACACACACACAACACACACACACCGACAACACACACACACACACACCGACAACACACACACACACACCGACAACACACACACACACACACAAACCGACAACACACAAACACACACACCGACAACACACACACACAAACCGACAACACACACACACACCGACAACACACACACACCGGCAACACACACACACACACACACCGACAACACACACCGACAACACACACACACACCGACAACACACACACACACCGACAACACACACACACCGACAACACACACACACAACACACACACACACACCGACAACACACACACACACCGACAACACACACACACACACACTGACAACACACACACACACACACCGACAACACACACACACACCGACAACACACACACACCGACACACACACACAACACACACACACACATCGACAACACACACACACACACACCGACAACACACACACACACACCGACAACACACACAAACAACACACACACACACACCGACAACACACACACACACACAAACCGACAACACACACACACACACACACACCGACAACACACACACACACACTGACAACACACACACACACTGACAACACACACACACACACACACCGACAACACACACACACACACACCGACAACACACACACACCGACACACACACACAACACACACACACACACCGACAACACACACACACACACACCGACAACACACACACAAACACCGACAACACACACACACACACACACACACACCGACAACACACAAACACACACACACCGACAACACACACACACACACCGACAACACACACACACACACACTGACAACACACACACACACACACACACTGACAACACACACACACACACACACACACCGACAACACACACACACACACACTGACAACACACACACACACACCGACAACACACACACACACACACCGACAACACACACACACACACACACACCGACAACACACACACACCGACACACACACACAACACACACACACACACCGACAACACACACACACACACCGACAACACACACACACACACACACACACACCGACAACACACACACACACACACACCGACAACACACACACACACACACACACACCGACAACACACACACACCGACACACACACACAACACACACACACCGACAACACACACACACACACACCGACAACACACACACACACACCGACAACACACACACACACACACAAACCGACAACACACAAACACACACACCGACAACACACACACACAAACCGACAACACACACACACACCGACAACACACACACACCGGCAACACACACACACACACACACCGACAACACACACCGACAACACACACACACACCGACAACACACACACACACACCGACAATACACACACACACACCGACAACACACACACACACACCGACAACACACACACACACACCAACAACACACACACACACACCGACAACACACACACACACACACACACACACCGACAACACACACACACACACACCGACAACACACACACACACACCGACAACACACACACACACCGACAACACACACACACACACACACCGACAACACACACACACACACACCGACAACACACACACACACACACAAACCGACAACACACACACACACACTCCGACAACACACACACACACACCGACAACACACACACACACCGACAACACACACACACCGACAACACACACACACACACACACCGACAACACACACACACAACACACACACACACACCGACAACACACACACACACCGACAACACACACACACACACCGACAACACACACACACACACACAAACCGACAACACACACACACACACACCGACAACACACACACACACACCGACAACACACACACACACCGACAACACACACACACACACACACCGACAACACACACACACACACACCGACAAAACATAAACACACACACACTGACAACACACACACACACACACACTGACAACACACACACATACACACCGACAACACACACACACACACACACACACACACACACACACCGACAACACACACACACACACAGCGACAACACACACACACACACACCGACAACACACACACACACACACACTGACAACACACACACACACACCGACAACACACACACACACACACACACACTGACAACACACACACACACACACACACCGACAACACACACACACACACACCGACAACACACACACACACACACACACCGACAACACACACACACCGACACACACACACAACACACACACACCGACAACACACACACACACACACCTACAACACACACACACACACCGACAACACACACACACACACAGAAACCGACAACACACACACACACACACCGACAACACACACACACACACCGACAACACACACACACACAGACAACACACACACACCGACAACACACACACACACACATCGACAACACACACACACACACCGACAACACACACACACACACACTGACAACACACACACACATACACCGACAACACACACACACACACACAACACACACACACACACACCGACAACACACACACACACACACACCGACAACACACAAACACACACCGACAACACACACACACACACCGACACACACACACACACACACCGACAACACACACACACACCGACAACACACACACAGACACCGACAACACACACACACACCGACAACACACCAACACACCGACAACACACACACACACACACACACCGACAACACACACACACACACACCGACAACACACACACACACACACTGACAACACACACACACACACCGACAACACACACACACACACCGACAACACACACACACACCGACAAATCACACACACACAAAACACACACACACACCGACAACACACACACACACACACCGACAACACACACACACACACCGACAACACACACACACCGACAACACACACACACACACACACACACCGACAACACACACACACACCGACAAAACACACACACACAAACACCAGCAACACACACACACACACCGACAACACACACACACACACACCGACAACACACACACACACACCGACAACACACACACACACACACACCGACAACACACACACACACACACCGACAACACACACACACACACACCGACAACACACACACACACACACCGACAACACACACACACACAACACACACACACACACACCAACAACACACACACACACACCGACAACACACACACACACAACACACACACACACACACACCGACAACACACACACACACACATCGACAAAAAACACACACACCGAAAACACACACACACACAACACACACACACACCCCGACAACACACACACACACACACCGACAACACACACACACACACACCGACAACACACACACACACCGACAACACACACACACCGACAACACACACACACAACACACACACACACACCGACAACACACACACACACACACACACCGACAACACACACACACCGACACACACACACAACACACACACACACACCGAAAACACACACACACACACACCGACAACACACACACACACACACACTGACAACACACACACACACACCGACAACACACACACACACACCGACAACACACACACACACAAAACACACACACACACCGACAACACACACACACACACCGACAACACACACACACACACCGACAACACACACACACACACCGACAACACACACACACCGACAACACACACACACACACCGACAACACACACACACACAAACACCAGCAACACACACACACACACCGGCAACACACACACACACACACACACCGACAACACACACACACACACACCGACAACACACACACACACACACCGACAACACACACACACACAACACACACACACACACACCAACAACACACACACACACACCGACAACACACACACACACACCGACAACACACACACACCGACAACACACACACACACACCGACAACACACACACACACAAACACCAGCAACACACACACACACACCGGCAACACACACACACACACACACACCGACAACACACACACACACACCGACAACACACACACACACACACACCGACAACACACACACACACACACCGACAACACACACACACACAACACACACACACACCAACAACACACACACACACACCGACAACACACACCGACAACACACACACACACCGACAACACACACACACACCGACAATACACACACACACACCGACAACACACACACACACACCGACAACACACACACACACACCAACAACACACACACACACACCGACAACACACACACACACACACACACACACCGACAACACACACACACACACACACCGACAACACACACACAGACACCGACAACACACACACACACCGACAACACACACACACACACACACACACCGACAACACACACACACACACACCGACAACACACACACACACACACAAACCGACAACACACACACACACACACCGACAACACACACACACACACCGACAACACACACACACACCGACAACACACACACACCGACAACACACACACACACACACACCGACAACACACACACACAACACACACACACACACACACACACACACACACACACCGACAACACACACACACACACAGCGACAACACACACACACACACACCGACAACACACACACACACACACACTGACAACACACACACACACACCGACAACACACACACACACACACACACTGACAACACACACACACACACACACACCGACAACACACACACACACACACCGACAACACACACACACACACACACACCGACAACACACACACACCGACACACACACACAACACACACACACCGACAACACACACACACACACACCTACAACACACACACACACACCGACAACACACACACACACACAGAAACCGACAACACACACACACACACACCGACAACACACACACACACACCGACAACACACACACACACAGACAACACACACACACCGACAACACACACACACACACATCGACAACACACACACACACACCGACAACACACACACACACACACTGACAACACACACACACATACACCGACAACACACACACACACACACAACACACACACACACACACCGACAACACACACACACACACACACCGACAACACACAAACACACACCGACAACACACACACACACACCGACACACACACACACACACACCGACAACACACACACACACCGACAACACACACACAGACACCGACAACACACACACACACCGACAACACACCAACACACCGACAACACACACACACACACACACACCGACAACACACACACACACACACCGACAACACACACACACACACACTGACAACACACACACACACACCGACAACACACACACACACACCGACAACACACACACACACCGACAAATCACACACACACAAAACACACACACACACCGACAACACACACACACACACACCGACAACACACACACACACACCGACAACACACACACACCGACAACACACACACACACACACACACACCGACAACACACACACACACCGACAAAACACACACACACAAACACCAGCAACACACACACACACACCGACAACACACACACACACACACCGACAACACACACACACACACCGACAACACACACACACACACACACCGACAACACACACACACACACACCGACAACACACACACACACACACCGACAACACACACACACACACACCGACAA
Source organism: Salmo salar (assembly GCF_965601325.2). Lineage (NCBI taxonomy): Eukaryota > Metazoa > Chordata > Actinopteri > Salmoniformes > Salmonidae > Salmo > Salmo salar. Next base: position 68,059 of record NW_027675375.1, read on the forward strand.
CACACACACACACAACACACACACACACACACCAACAACACACACACACACACCGACAACACACACACACACAACACACACACACACACACACCGACAACACACACACACACACATCGACAAAAAACACACACACCGAAAACACACACACACACAACACACACACACACCCCGACAACACACACACACACACACCGACAACACACACACACACACACCGACAACACACACACACACCGACAACACACACACACCGACAACACACACACACAACACACACACACACACCGACAACACACACACACACACACACACCGACAACACACACACACCGACACACACACACAACACACACACACACACCGAAAACACACACACACACACACCGACAACACACACACACACACACACTGACAACACACACACACACACCGACAACACACACACACACACCGACAACACACACACACACAAAACACACACACACACCGACAACACACACACACACACCGACAACACACACACACACACCGACAACACACACACACACACCGACAACACACACACACCGACAACACACACACACACACCGACAACACACACACACACAAACACCAGCAACACACACACACACACCGGCAACACACACACACACACACACACCGACAACACACACACACACACACCGACAACACACACACACACACACCGACAACACACACACACACAACACACACACACACACACCAACAACACACACACACACACCGACAACACACACACACACACCGACAACACACACACACCGACAACACACACACACACACCGACAACACACACACACACAAACACCAGCAACACACACACACACACCGGCAACACACACACACACACACACACCGACAACACACACACACACACCGACAACACACACACACACACACACCGACAACACACACACACACACACCGACAACACACACACACACAACACACACACACACCAACAACACACACACACACACCGACAACACACACCGACAACACACACACACACCGACAACACACACACACACCGACAATACACACACACACACCGACAACACACACACACACACCGACAACACACACACACACACCAACAACACACACACACACACCGACAACACACACACACACACACACACACACCGACAACACACACACACACACACACCGACAACACACACACAGACACCGACAACACACACACACACCGACAACACACACACACACACACACACACCGACAACACACACACACACACACCGACAACACACACACACACACACAAACCGACAACACACACACACACACACCGACAACACACACACACACACCGACAACACACACACACACCGACAACACACACACACCGACAACACACACACACACACACACCGACAACACACACACACAACACACACACACACACCGACAACACACACACACACCGACAACACACACACACACACCGACAACACACACACACACACACAAACCGACAACACACACACACACACACCGACAACACACACACACACCGACAACACACACACACACACACACCGACAACACACACACACCGACAAAACATAAACACACACACACTGACAACACACACACACACACACACTGACAACACACACACATACACACCGACAACACACACACACACACACACACACACACACACACCGACAACACACACACACACACAGCGACAACACACACACACACACACCGACAACACACACACACACACACACTGACAACACACACACACACACCGACAACACACACACACACACACACTGACAACACACACACACACACACCGACAACACACACACACACACACCGACAACACACACACACACACACACACCGACAACACACACACACCGACACACACACACAACACACACACACCGACAACACACACACACACCTACAACACACACACACACACCGACAACACACACACACACACACAAACCGACAACACACACACACACACACCGACAACACACACACACACACCGACAACACACACACACACCGACAACACACACACACCGACAACACACACACACACACACACCGACAACACACACACACAACACACACACACACACCGACAACACACACACACACCGACAACACACACACACACACCGACAACACACACACAAGCACACAAACCGACAACACACGCACACACCGACAACACACACACACACACCGACAACACACACACACACCGACAACACACACACACACACACACCGACAACACACACACACACACACCGACAAAACATAAACACACACACACTGACAACACACACACACACACACACTGACAACACACACACATACACACCGACAACACACACACACACACACACCGACAACACACACACACACACCGACAACACACACACACACACACACTGACAACACACACACATACACACCGACAACACACACACACACCGACAACACACACACACACACCGACAACACACACACACACCGACAACACACACACACACACACCGACAACACACACACACACACACACACTGACAACACATAAACACACACACACCGACAACACACACACACACACACTGACAACACACACACATACACACCGACAACACACACACACACACCGACAACACACACACACACACCGACAACACACACACACACACCGACAACACACACACACACACACACACACACAAACACACACACACACACCGACAACACACACACACAAACACCGACAACACACACACACACACCGACAACACACACACACACACACACCGACAACACACACACACACACACCGACAACACACACACACACACCGACAACACACACACACACACACACACACACACCGACAACACACACACACCGACAACACACACACACACCGACAACACACACACACACACCGGCAACACACACACACACACACACCGACAACACACACACACACACACACACCGACAACACACACACACACACACCGACAACACACACACACACACCGACAACACACACACACACACACTGACAACACACACACACACACACCGACAACACACACACACACACACAACACACACACACACACACCGACAACACACACACACACACCGACAACACACACACACCGACAACACACACACACACACACCGACAACACACACACACACACCGGCAACACACACACACACACACCGACAACACACACACACACACACACCGACAACACACACACACACACAACACACACACACACACACCGACAACACACACACACACACACCGACAACACACACACACACACCGACAACACACACACACCGACAACACACACACACCGACAACACACACACACACACACCGACAACACACACACACACACCGGCAACACACACACACACACACACCGACAACACACACACACACACACCGACAACACACACACACACACACCGACAACACACACACACAAACCGACAACACACACACACACACACTGACAACACACACACACACACACCGACAACACACACACACACACACAACACACACACACACCGACAACACACACACACACACACCGACAGCACACACACACACACAACACACACACACACCGACAACACACACACACACACATCGACAACACACACACACCGACAACACACACACACACAACACACACACACACACCGACAACACACACACACACACACACCGACAACACACACACACACACACAACACATACACACACACACCGACAACACACACACACACACACCGACAACACACACACACACACCGACAACACACACACACACCGACAACACACACACACCGACAACACACACACACACACTGACAACACACATACATACACACTGACAACACACACACACACACACACCAACAACACACACACACACACCGACAACACACACACACACACACACACTGACAACACACACACATACACACCGACAACACACACACACACACACCGACAACACACACACACACACCGACAACACACACACACACCGACAACACACACACACACACACCGACAACACACACACACACACACACACTGACAACACATAAACACACACACACCGACAACACACACACACACACACTGACAACACACACACATACACACCGACAACACACACACACACAGACAACACACACACACACACCGGCAACACACACACACACACACACCGACAACACACACACACACACACACACCGACAACACACACACACACACATCGACAACACACACACACACACCGACAACACACACACACACACACTGACAACACACACACACACACACCGACAACACACACACACACACACAACACACACACACACACACCGACAACACACACACACACACCGACAACACACAAACACACACCGACAACACACACACACACACACACCGACATTACACAAACACACACCGACAACACACACACACACCGACAACACACACACAGACACCGACAACACACACACACACACCGACAACACACACACACAAAGACAACACACACACACACACACACCGACAACACACACACACACACACCGACAACACACACACACACACACCGACAACACACACACACACACACACCGACAACACACACACACACAACACACACACACACACACCAACAACACACACACACACACCGACAACACACACACACACAACACACACACACACACACCGACAACACACACACACACACATCGACAACACACACACACACACCGACAACACACACACACACACACCGACAACACACACACACACACACCGACATTACACAAACACACACCGACAACACACACACACACCGACAACACACACACAGACACCGACAACACACACACACACACCGACAACACACACACACAAAGACAACACACACACACACACACACCGACAACACACACACACACACACCGACAACACACACACACACACACCGACAACACACACACACACACACCGACAACACACACACACACAACACACACACACACACCAACAACACACACACACACACCGACAACACACACACACACAACACACACACACACACACCGACAACACACACACACACACATCGACAACACACACACACACACCGACAACACACACACACACACCGACAACACACACACACACACCGACAACACACACACACACACACACAACACACACACACACACACAGACAACACACACACACACACACACTGACAACACACACACACACACCGACAACACACACACACACACCGACAACACACACACACACAAAACACACACACACCGACAACACACACACACACACCGACAACACACACACACACACCGACAACACACACACACCGACAACACACACACACACACACACACACCGACAACACACACACACACACCGACAACACACACACACACAAACACCAGCAACACACACACACACACCGACAACACACACACACACACACCGACAACACACACACACACACCGACAACACACACACACACACACACCGACAACACACACACACACACACCGACAACACACACACACACCGACAACACACACACACACACACCGACAACACACACACACACAACACACACACACACCGACAACACACACACACACACCGACAACACACACACACCGACACACACACACAACACACACACACACACTGACAACACACACACACACACACCGACAACACACACACACACACCGACAACACACACACACCGACACACACACACAACACACACACACACACCGACAAAACACACACACACACACCGACAACACACACACACACACCGACAACACACACACACAACACACACACACACACCGACAACACACACACACACACAAACCGACAACACACACACACACACACACCGACAACACACACACACACACACACACTGACAACACACACACACACCGACAACACACACACACACACACCGACAACACACACACACACACACACACCGACAACACACACACACCGACACACACACACAACACACACACACACACCGACAACACACACACACACACACACCGACAACACACACACAAACACCGACAACACACACACACACACACACACACACCGACAACACACACGCACACACACACCGACAACACACACACACACACACCGACAACACACACACACACACACTGACAACACACACACACACACCGACAACACACACACACACACACACTGACAACACACACACACACACACACACACCGACAACACACACACACACACACCGACAACACACACACACACACACACCGACAACACACACACACCGACACACACACACAACACACACACACCGACAACACACACACACACACACCGACAACACACACACACCGACAACACACACACACACACAAACCGACAACACACACACACACACACCGACAACACACACACACACACCGACAACACACACACACACCGACAACACACACACACACACCGACAACACACACACACACACATCGACAACACATAAACACACACACACCGACAACACACACACACACACACTGACAACACACACATACACACCGACAACACACACACACACACCGACAACACACACACACACACCGACAACACACACACACACACCGACAACACACACACACACACACACCGACAACACACACACACACACACCAACAACACACACACACACCGACAACACACACACACACACCGACAACACACACACACACACACACCGACAACACACACACACACACACCGACAACACACACACACACACACACTCTGACAACACACACACACACACCGACAACACACACACACACACACCGACAACACACACATACACACACACACCGACAACACACACACACCGACACACACACACAACACACACACACACACCGACAACACACACACACACACACCGACAACACACACACACACACCGACAACACACACACACAAACACACACACACACACACACACACACACACACCGACAACACACACACACACACACCGAAAACACACACACACCGACAACACACACACACACACACACACTGACAACACACACACATACACACCGACAACACACACACACACACCGACAACACACACACACACACACCGGCAACACACACACACACACACACCGACAACACACACACACACACACACCGACAACACACACACACATCGACAACACACACACACACACCGACAACACACACACACACACACTGACAACATACACACACACACACCGACAACACACACACACACACACACAACACACACACACACACACCGACAACACACACACACACACACCGACAACACACACACACACACACCGACAACACACACACACACCGACAACACACACACACACACACCGACAACACACACACACACACACCGACAACACACACACACACACACCGACAACACACACACACACAACACACACACACACACACCAACAACACACACACACACACCGACAACACACACACACACACACACACACACACCGACAACACACACACATACACACCGACAACACACACACACACCGACAACACACACACACACACCGACAACACACACACACACCGACAACACACACACACACACACCGACAACACACACACACACACACACACTGACAACACATAAACACACACACACCGACAACACACACACACACACACTGACAACACACACACATACACACCGACAACACACACACACACACCGACAACACACACACACACACCGACAACACACACACACACACCGACAACACACACACACACACACACACACACAAACACACACACACACACCGACAACACACACACACAAACACCGACAACACACACACACACACCGACAACACACACACACACACACACCGACAACACACACACACACACACCGACAACACACACACACACACCGACAACACACACACACACACACACACACACACCGACAACACACACACACCGACAACACACACACACACCGACAACACACACACACACACCGGCAACACACACACACACACACACCGACAACACACACACACACACACACACCGACAACACACACACACACACACCGACAACACACACACACACACCGACAACACACACACACACACACTGACAACACACACACACACACACCGACAACACACACACACACACACAACACACACACACACACACCGACAACACACACACACACACCGACAACACACACACACCGACAACACACACACACACACACCGACAACACACACACACACACCGGCAACACACACACACACACACCGACAACACACACACACACACACACCGACAACACACACACACACACAACACACACACACACACACCGACAACACACACACACACACACCGACAACACACACACACACACCGACAACACACACACACCGACAACACACACACACCGACAACACACACACACACACACCGACAACACACACACACACACCGGCAACACACACACACACACACACCGACAACACACACACACACACACCGACAACACACACACACACACACCGACAACACACACACACAAACCGACAACACACACACACACACACTGACAACACACACACACACACACCGACAACACACACACACACACACAACACACACACACACCGACAACACACACACACACACACCGACAGCACACACACACACACAACACACACACACACCGACAACACACACACACACACATCGACAACACACACACACCGACAACACACACACACACAACACACACACACACACCGACAACACACACACACACACACACCGACAACACACACACACACACACAACACATACACACACACACCGACAACACACACACACACACACCGACAACACACACACACACACCGACAACACACACACACACCGACAACACACACACACCGACAACACACACACACACACTGACAACACACATACATACACACTGACAACACACACACACACACACACCAACAACACACACACACACACCGACAACACACACACACACACACACACTGACAACACACACACATACACACCGACAACACACACACACACACACCGACAACACACACACACACACCGACAACACACACACACACCGACAACACACACACACACACACCGACAACACACACACACACACACACACTGACAACACATAAACACACACACACCGACAACACACACACACACACACTGACAACACACACACATACACACCGACAACACACACACACACAGACAACACACACACACACACCGGCAACACACACACACACACACACCGACAACACACACACACACACACACACCGACAACACACACACACACACATCGACAACACACACACACACACCGACAACACACACACACACACACTGACAACACACACACACACACACCGACAACACACACACACACACACAACACACACACACACACACCGACAACACACACACACACACCGACAACACACAAACACACACCGACAACACACACACACACACACACCGACATTACACAAACACACACCGACAACACACACACACACCGACAACACACACACAGACACCGACAACACACACACACACACCGACAACACACACACACAAAGACAACACACACACACACACACACCGACAACACACACACACACACACCGACAACACACACACACACACACCGACAACACACACACACACACACACCGACAACACACACACACACAACACACACACACACACACCAACAACACACACACACACACCGACAACACACACACACACAACACACACACACACACACCGACAACACACACACACACACATCGACAACACACACACACACACCGACAACACACACACACACACACCGACAACACACACACACACACACCGACATTACACAAACACACACCGACAACACACACACACACCGACAACACACACACAGACACCGACAACACACACACACACACCGACAACACACACACACAAAGACAACACACACACACACACACACCGACAACACACACACACACACACCGACAACACACACACACACACACCGACAACACACACACACACACACCGACAACACACACACACACAACACACACACACACACCAACAACACACACACACACACCGACAACACACACACACACAACACACACACACACACACCGACAACACACACACACACACATCGACAACACACACACACACACCGACAACACACACACACACACCGACAACACACACACACACACCGACAACACACACACACACACACACAACACACACACACACACACAGACAACACACACACACACACACACTGACAACACACACACACACACCGACAACACACACACACACACCGACAACACACACACACACAAAACACACACACACCGACAACACACACACACACACCGACAACACACACACACACACCGACAACACACACACACCGACAACACACACACACACACACACACACCGACAACACACACACACACACCGACAACACACACACACACAAACACCAGCAACACACACACACACACCGACAACACACACACACACACACCGACAACACACACACACACACCGACAACACACACACACACACACACCGACAACACACACACACACACACCGACAACACACACACACACCGACAACACACACACACACACACCGACAACACACACACACACAACACACACACACACCGACAACACACACACACACACCGACAACACACACACACCGACACACACACACAACACACACACACACACTGACAACACACACACACACCGACAACACACACACACACACCGACAACACACACACACCGACACACACACACAACACACACACACACACCGACAAAACACACACACACACACCGACAACACACACACACACACCGACAACACACACACACAACACACACACACACACCGACAACACACACACACACACAAACCGACAACACACACACACACACACACCGACAACACACACACACACACACACACTGACAACACACACACACACCGACAACACACACACACACACACCGACAACACACACACACACACACACACCGACAACACACACACACCGACACACACACACAACACACACACACACACCGACAACACACACACACACACACACCGACAACACACACACAAACACCGACAACACACACACACACACACACACACACCGACAACACACACGCACACACACACCGACAACACACACACACACACACCGACAACACACACACACACACACTGACAACACACACACACACACCGACAACACACACACACACACACACTGACAACACACACACACACACACACACACCGACAACACACACACACACACACCGACAACACACACACACACACACACCGACAACACACACACACCGACACACACACACAACACACACACACCGACAACACACACACACACACACCGACAACACACACACACCGACAACACACACACACACACAAACCGACAACACACACACACACACACCGACAACACACACACACACACCGACAACACACACACACACCGACAACACACACACACACACCGACAACACACACACACACACATCGACAACACATAAACACACACACACCGACAACACACACACACACACACTGACAACACACACATACACACCGACAACACACACACACACACCGACAACACACACACACACACCGACAACACACACACACACACCGACAACACACACACACACACACACCGACAACACACACACACACACACCAACAACACACACACACACCGACAACACACACACACACACCGACAACACACACACACACACACACCGACAACACACACACACACACACCGACAACACACACACACACACACACTCTGACAACACACACACACACACCGACAACACACACACACACACACCGACAACACACACATACACACACACACCGACAACACACACACACCGACACACACACACAACACACACACACACACCGACAACACACACACACACACACCGACAACACACACACACACACCGACAACACACACACACAAACACACACACACACACACACACACACACACACCGACAACACACACACACACACACCGAAAACACACACACACCGACAACACACACACACACACACACACTGACAACACACACACATACACACCGACAACACACACACACACACCGACAACACACACACACACACACCGGCAACACACACACACACACACACCGACAACACACACACACACACACACCGACAACACACACACACATCGACAACACACACACACACACCGACAACACACACACACACACACTGACAACATACACACACACACACCGACAACACACACACACACACACACAACACACACACACACACACCGACAACACACACACACACACACCGACAACACACACACACACACACCGACAACACACACACACACCGACAACACACACACACACACACCGACAACACACACACACACACACCGACAACACACACACACACACACCGACAACACACACACACACAACACACACACACACACACCAACAACACACACACACACACCGACAACACACACACACACACACACACACACACCGACAACACACACACACACACCGACAACACACACACACACAAACACCAGCAACACACACACACACACCGACAACACACACACACACACACACCGACAACACACACACACACACCGACAACACACACACACACACACACCGACAACACACACACACAAACACCGACAACACACACACACACCGACAACACACACACACACACACCGACAACACACACACACACAACACACACACACACACACCAACAACACACACACACACACCGACAACACACACACACACAACACACACACACACACACCGACAACACACACACACACACATCGACAACACACACACACACACCGACAACACACACACACACAACACACATACACACACCGACAACACACACACACACACACACCGACAACACACACACACACACACACCGACAACACACACACACACCGACAACACACACACACCGACAACACACACACACACACACACACCGACAACACACACACACCGACACACACACACAACACACACACACACACCGACAACACACACACACACACACCGACAACACACACACAAACACCGACAACACACACACACACACACACACACACACACACCGACAACACACACGCACACACACACCGACAACACACACACACACACACCGACAACACACACACACACACACTGACAACACACACACACACACCGACAACACACACACACACACACACTGACAACACACACACACACACACCGACAACACACACACACACACCGACAACACACACACACACACACACCGACAACACACACACACCGACACACACACACAACACACACACACCGACAACACACACACACACACACCGACAACACACACACACCGACAACACACACACACACACAAACCGACAACACACACACACACCGACAACACACACACAAACACCGACAACACACACACACACACACACCGACAACACACACACACACACATCGACAACACATAAACACACACACACCGACAACACACACACACACACACTGACAACACACACACATACACACCGACAACACACACACACACACCGACAACACACACACATACACCGACAACACACACACACACACCGACAACACACACACACACACACACCGACAACACACACACACACCAACAACACACACACACACCGACAACACACACACACACCGACAACACACACACACACCGACAACACACACACACACACACACCGACAACACACACACACACACACACACACACCCAGACTACACACACACACACCGACAACACACACACACACACACCGACAACACACACACACACACCGGCAACACACACACACACACACACCGACAACACACACATACACACACACACCGACAACACACACACACCAACAACACACACACACACACCGACAACACACACACACACACACACACACCGACAACACACACACACACACACACAACACACACACACACACACCGACAACACACACACACACACACCGACAACACACACACAGACACCGACAACACACACACACACCGACAACACACACACACACACACACACACCGACAACACACACACACACACACCGACAACACACACACACACACACAAACCGACAACACACACACACACACACCGACAACACACACACACACCGACAACACACACACACACCGACAACACACACACACCGACAACACACACACACACACACACCGACAACACACACACACAACACACACACACACACTGACAACACACACACACACCGACAACACACACACACACACCGACAACACACACACACACACACAAACCGACAACACACACACACACACACCGACAACACACACACACACCGACAACACACACACACACACACACCGACAACACACACACACCGACAAAACATAAACACACACACACTGACAACACACACACACACACACACTGACAACACACACACATACACACCGACAACACACACACACACACACACACACACACACCGACAACACACACACACACACAGCGACAACACACACACACACACACCGACAACACACACACACACACACACTGACAACACACACACACACACCGACAACACACACACACACACACACTGACAACACACACACACACACACCGACAACACACACACACACACACCGACAACACACACACACACACACACACCGACAACACACACACACCGACACACACACACAACACACACACACCGACAACACACACACACACCTACAACACACACACACACACCGACAACACACACACACACACACAAACCGACAACACACACACACACACACCGACAACACACACACACACACCGACAACACACACACACACCGACAACACACACACACCGACAACACACACACACACACACACCGACAACACACACACACAACACACACACACACACCGACAACACACACACACACCGACAACACACACACACACACCGACAACACACACACAAGCACACAAACCGACAACACACGCACACACCGACAACACACACACACACACCGACAACACACACACACACCGACAACACACACACACACACACACCGACAACACACACACACACACACCGACAAAACATAAACACACACACACTGACAACACACACACACACACACACTGACAACACACACACATACACACCGACAACACACACACACACACACACTGACAACACACACACACACACCGACAACACACACACACACACACACTGACAACACACACACATACACACCGACAACACACACACACACCGACAACACACACACACACACCGACAACACACACACACACCGACAACACACACACACACACACCGACAACACACACACACACACACACACTGACAACACATAAACACACACACACCGACAACACACACACACACACACTGACAACACACACACATACACACCGACAACACACACACACACACCGACAACACACACACACACACCGACAACACACACACACACACCGACAACACACACACACACACACACACACACAAACACACACACACACACCGACAACACACACACACAAACACCGACAACACACACACACACACCGACAACACACACACACACACACACCGACAACACACACACACACACACCGACAACACACACACACACACCGACAACACACACACACACACACACACACACACCGACAACACACACACACCGACAACACACACACACACCGACAACACACACACACACACCGGCAACACACACACACACACACACCGACAACACACACACACACACACACACCGACAACACACACACACACACACCGACAACACACACACACACACCGACAACACACACACACACACACTGACAACACACACACACACACACACCGACAACACACACACACACACACAACACACACACACACACACCGACAACACACACACACACACCGACAACACACACACACCGACAACACACACACACACACACCGACAACACACACACACACACCGGCAACACACACACACACACACCGACAACACACACACACACACACACCGACAACACACACACACACACAACACACACACACACACACCGACAACACACACACACACACACCGACAACACACACACACACACCGACAACACACACACACCGACAACACACACACACCGACAACACACACACACACACACCGACAACACACACACACACACCGGCAACACACACACACACACACACCGACAACACACACACACACACACCGACAACACACACACACACACACCGACAACACACACACACAAACCGACAACACACACACACACACACTGACAACACACACACACACACACCGACAACACACACACACACACACAACACACACACACACCGACAACACACACACACACACACCGACAGCACACACACACACACAACACACACACACACCGACAACACACACACACACACATCGACAACACACACACACCGACAACACACACACACACAACACACACACACACACCGACAACACACACACACACACACACCGACAACACACACACACACACACAACACATACACACACACACCGACAACACACACACACACACACCGACAACACACACACACACACCGACAACACACACACACACCGACAACACACACACACCGACAACACACACACACACACTGACAACACACATACATACACACTGACAACACACACACACACACACACCAACAACACACACACACACACCGACAACACACACACACACACACACACTGACAACACACACACATACACACCGACAACACACACACACACACACCGACAACACACACACACACACCGACAACACACACACACACCGACAACACACACACACACACACCGACAACACACACACACACACACACACTGACAACACATAAACACACACACACCGACAACACACACACACACACACTGA
>NW_027675376.1:0-45000 GCF_965601325.2 Salmo salar
GTGTGTGTGTGTTGTCGGTGTGTGTGTGTGTGTTGTCGTTGTGTGTGTGTGTGTGTTGTTGGTGTGTGTGTGTTGTCGGTGTGTGTGTGTGTGTGTGTGTGTTGTCGGTGTGTGTGTGTGTGTTGTCGGTGTGTGTGTGTGTGTGTTGTCGGTGTGTGTGTGTGTGTGTGTGTGTGTGTGTGTGTTGTCGGTGTGTGTGTGTGTGTGTCGGTGTGTGTGTGTGTGTTGTCGGTGTTTGTGTGTGTGTGTTGTCGGTGTGTGTGTGTGTGTGTGTGTGTGTGTGTGTTGTCGGTGTGTAGTGTGTGTGTTGTCAGTGTGTGTGTGTGTGTGTTGTGTGTGTGTGTGTGTTGTCGGTGTGTGTGTGTGTGTTGTCGTTGTGTGTGTGTGTGTGTTGTTGGTGTGTGTGTGTGTGTTGTCGGTGTGTGTGTGTGTGTTGTCGTTGTGTGTGTGTGTGTGTTGTTGGTGTGTGTGTGTGTGTTGTCGGTGTGTGTGTGTGTGTGTGTGTGTTGTCGGTGTGTGTGTGTGTGTTGTCGGTGTGTGTGTGTGTGTGTTGTCGGTGTGTGTGTGTGTGTGTGTGTGTGTGTGTGTGTTGTCGGTGTGTGTGTGTGTGTTGTCGGTGTGTGTGTGTGTGTTGTCGGTGTTGGGTGTGTGTGTTGTCGGTGTGTGTGTGTGTGTGTGTGTGTGTGTGTTGTCGGTGTGTTGTGTGTGTGTTGTCAGTGTGTGTGTGTGTGTGTGTTGTCGTGTGTGTGTGTGTGTGTTTTGTCGGTGTGTGTGTGTGTGTGTTGTCGTTGTGTGTGTGTGTGTGTGTTGTTGTGTGTGTGTGTGTTGTCGGTGTGTGTGTGTGTGTTGTCGGTGTGTGTGTGTGTGTGTTGTCGGTTGTGTGTGTGTGTGTGTTGTCGGTGTGTGTGTGTGTGTTGTCGGTGTGTGTGTGTGTGTTGTCGGTGTGTGTGTGTTGTCGGTGTTTGTGTGTGTGTTGTCGGTGTGTGTGTGTGTGTTGTCGGTGTGTGTGTGTGTGTTGTCGGTTGTGTGTGTGTGTGTGTGTTGTCGGTGTGTGTGTGTGTGTGTTGTCGGTGTGTGTGTGTGTGTGTTGTCGGTGTGTGTGTGTTGTGTGTGTGTGTCGGTGTGTGTGTGTTGTCGGTGTGTGTGTGTGTGTGTGTGTTGTCGGTGTGGTGTGTGTGTGTGTGTTGTCGGTGTGTGTGTGTGTGTGTGTGTGTGTGTGTGTGTGTGTGTTGTCGGTGTGTGTGTGTGTGTTGTCGGTGTGTGTGTGTGTGTGTTGTCGGTGTGTGTGTGTGTGTGTGTGTTGTCGGTGTTGTGTGTGTGTGTTGTCGTGTGTGTTGTGGTGTGTGTGTGTGGTTGTCGGTGTGTGTGTGTGTGTTGTCGGTGTGTGTGTGTGTGTTGTCGGTGTGTGTGTGTGTTGTCGGTGTGTGTGTGTGTGTTGTCGGTGTGTGTGTGTGTTGTCGGTGTGTGTGTGTGTGTTGTGTGTGTGTGTTGTCGGTGTGTGTGTGTGTGTGTGTTGTCAGTGTGTGTGTGTTGTCGGTGTGTGTGTGTGTGTTGTCGGTTGTGTGTGTGTGTGTGTTGTCGGTGTGTGTGTGTGTGTTGTCGGTGTGTGTGTGTGTGTGTTGTCGGTGTGTGTGTGTTGTGTGTGTGTGTCGGTGTGTGTGTGTTGTCGGTGTGTGTGTGTGTGTGTGTGTTGTCGGTGTGTGTGTGTGTGTGTGTTGTCGGTGTGTGTGTGTGTGTGTGTGTGTGTTGTCGGTGTGTGTGTGTGTGTTGTCGGTGTGTGTGTGTGTGTTGTGTGTGTGTGTCGGTGTGTGTGTGTTGTCGGTGTGTGTGTGTGTGTGTGTGTTGTCGGTGTGTGTGTGTGTGTGTTGTCGGTGTGTGTGTGTGTGTTGTCAGTGTGTGTGTGTGTGTGTGTTGTCGGTGTGTGTGTGTGTGTGTGTGTTGTCGGTGTGTGTGTGTGTGTGTGTTGTCGGTGTGTGTGTGTGTGTGTTGTCGGTGTGTGTGTGTGTGTGTTGTCGGTGTGTGTGTGTGTTGTCGGTGTGTGTGTGTGTGTGTTGTCGGTGTGTGTGTGTGTGTGTTGTCGGTGTGTGTGTGTGTGTGTGTGTGTGTGTTGTCGGTGTGTGTGTGTGTGTGTTGTCGGTGTGTGTGTGTGTGTTGTCTGTGTGTGTGTGTGTGTTGTCGGTGTGTATGTGTGTGTGTTGTCAGTGTGTGTGTGTGTGTGTTGTCGGTGTGTGTGTGTTTATGTGTTGTCGGTGTGTGTGTGTGTGTGTTGTCGGTGTGTGTGTGTGTGTGTGTTGTCGGTGTGTGTGTGTGTGTTGTCGGTGTGTGTGTGTGTGTGTTGTCGGTTTGTGTGTGTGTGTGTGTGTGTTGTCGGTGTGTGTCTGTGTGTTGTCGGTGTGTGTGTGTGTGTGTTGTCGGTGTGTGTGTGTTGTGTGTGTGTGTCGGTGTGTGTGTGTTGTCGGTGTGTGTGTGTGTGTGTGTTGTCGGTGTGTGTGTGTGTGTGTTGTCGGTGTGTGTGTGTGTGTGTGTTGTCGGTGTGTGTGTTTGTGTGTTGTCAGTGTGTGTGTGTTGTGTGTGTGTGTCGGTGTGTGTGTGTTGTCGGTGTGTGTGTGTGTGTGTGTGTGTGTTGTCGGTGTGTGTGTGTGTTTGTGTTGTCAGTGTGTGTGTGTGTGTGTGTTGTCGGTGTGTGTGTTTGTGTGTTGTCAAGGTGTGTGTGTGTGTGTTGTCGGTGTGTGTTGTCGGTGTGTGTGTGTGTGTTGTCGGTGTGTGTGTGTGTGTGTTGTCGGTGTGTGTGTGTGTGTGTGTTGTCGGTGTGTGTGTGTGTGTTGTCGGTGTGTGTGTGTGTGTTGTCGGTGTGTATGTGTGTGTGTTGTCAGTGTGTGTGTGTGTGTGTGTTGTCGGTGTGTGTGTGTGTGTTTTCGGTGTGTGTGTGTGTGTGTTGTCGGTGTGTGTTTGTGTGTGTGTTGTCGGTGTGTGTGTGTGTTGTCGGTGTGTGTGTGTGTGTGTGTTGTCGGTGTGTGTGTGTGTGTGTTGTCGGTCTGTGTGTGTGTGTGTTGTCGGTGTGTGTGTGTGTGTTGTCGGTGTGTGTGTGTGTTGTCGGTGTGTGTGTGTGTGTTGTGTGTGTGTGTTGTCGGTGTGTGTGTGTTGTCGGTGTGTGTGTGTTGTCGGTGTGTGTGTGTGTGTGTTGTCGGTGTGTGTGTGTGTGTGTTGTCGGTGTGTGTGTGTGTGTTGTCGGTGTGTGTGTTGTCGGTGTGTTTGTATGTGTTGTCGTTGTTTTTGTGTGTGTGTTGTCGGTGTGTGTGTGTTGTGTGTGTGTGTGTTGTCGGTGTGTGTGTGTGTGTTGTTGGTGTGTGTGTGTGTGTGTTGTGTGTGTGTGTGTTGTCGGTGTGTGTGTGTGTGTGTGTTGTCGGTGTGTGTGTGTGTGTGTGTGTTGTCGGTGTGTGTGTGTTGTCGGTGTGTGTGAGTGTGTGTGTTGTCGGTGTGTGTGTGTGTTGTCGGTGTGTGTGTGTGTGTGTGTTGTCGGTGTCTGTGTGTGTGTTGTCGGTGTGTGTGTGTTGTCGGTGTGTGTGTGTGTGTTGTCGGTGTGTGTGTGTGTGTGTGTTGTCGGTGTGTGTTTGTGTGTTGTCGGTGTGTGTGTGTGTGTGTTGTCGGTGTGTGTGTGTGTGTGTTGTGTGTGTGTGTGTGTGTTGTCGGTGTGTGTGTGTGTGTGTTGTCAGTGTGTGTGTGTGTGTGTTGTCGGTGTGTGTGTGTGTGTTGTCGGTGTGTGTTTGTGTGTGTGTGTTGTCGGTGTGTGTGTGTGTGTGTGTGTTGTCGGTGTGTGTGTGTGTGTGTGTTGCTGGTGTGTGTGTGTGTGTGTTGTCGGTGTGTGTGTGTGTGTGTTGTCGGTGTGTGTGTGTGTGTTGTCAGTGTGTGTGTGTGTGTGTGTTGTCGGTGTGTGTGTGTGTGTTGTCGGTGTGTGTGTGTGTGTGTTGTCGGTGTGTGTGTGTGTTGTCGGTGTGTGTGTGTGTGTGTGTGTGTGTGTGTGTGTGTGTGTGTGTTGTCGGTGTGTGTGTGTGTGTTGTCGGTGTGTGTGTGTGTGTGTGTGTGTGTGTGTTGTCGGTGTGTGTGTGTGTGTTGTCGGTGTGTGTGTGTGTTGTCGTTGTGTGTGTGTGTGTTGTCGGTGTGTATGTGTGTGTGTTGTCAGTGTGTGTGTGTGTGTGTTGTCGGTGTGTGTGTGTTTATGTGTTGTCAGTGTGTGTGTGTGTGTTGTTGTTGTGTGTGTGTGTGTGTGTGTTGTCGGTGTGTGTGTGTGTTGTCGGTGTGTGTGTGTGTATTGTCGGTGTGTGTGTGTGTGTGTTGTCGGTTTGTGTGTGTGTGTGTGTGTGTTGTCTGTGTGTGTGTGTGTGTTGTCGGTGTGTGTGTGTGTGTGTTGTCGGTGTGTGTGTGTGTGTTGTGTGTGTGTGTCGGTGTGTGTGTGTTGTCGGTGTGTGTGTGTGTGTGTTGTCGGTGTGTGTGTGTGTGTTGTCGGTGTGTGTGTGTGTGTTGTCGGTGTGTGTGTGTGTGTGTGTGTTGTCGGTGTGTGTGAGTGTGTGTTGTCGGTGTGTGTGTGTGTGTTGTCGGTGTGTGTGTGTGTGTTGTCGGTGTGTATGTGTGTGTGTTGTCAGTGTGTGTGTGTGTGTGTTGTCGGTGTGTGTGTGTGTGTTGTCGGTGTGTGTGTGTGTGTGTGTGTTGTCGGTGTGTATGTGTGTGTGTTGTCAGTGTGTGTGTGTGTGTGTGTGTGTGTTGTCAGTGTGTGTGTTTATGTGTTGTCGGGGTGTGTGTGTGTGTGTTGTCGGTGTGTGTGTGTGTGTGTTGTCGGTGTGTGTGTGTTGTCGGTGTGTGTGTGTGTGTTTTCGGTGTGTGTGTGTGTATGTTGTATGTTTGTGTGTGTGTGTGTGTGTTGTCGGTGTGTGTGTGTGTGTTGTCGGTGTGTGTGTGTGTTGTCGGTGTGTGTGTGTGTGTTGTGTGTGTGTGTTGTCGGTGTGTGTGTGTGTGTGTTGTCGGTGTGTGTGTGTTGTCGGTGTGTGTGTGTGTGTTGTCGGTGTGTGTGTGTGTGTTGTCGGTGTGTGTGTGTGTGTGTTGTCGGTGTGTGTGTGTGTGTTGTTGGTGTGTGTGTGTGTGTGTTGTGTGTGTGTGTGTTGTCGGTGTGTGTGTGTGTGTGTTGTCGGTGTGTGTGTGTGTTGTCGGTGTGTGTGTGTGTGTTGTCGGTGTGTGTGTGTGTGTGTTGTCGGTGTGTGTGTGTGTTGTCGGTGTGTGTGTGTGTGTGTGTTGTCGGTGTCTGTGTGTGTGTTGTCGGTGTGTGTGTGTGTTGTCGGTGTGTGTGTGTGTGTGTTGTCGGTGTGTGTGTGTGTGTTGTCGGTGTGTGTTTGTGTGTTGTCGGTGTGTGTGTGTGTGTGTGTTGTCGGTGTGTGTGTGTGTGTGTTGTGTGTGTGTGTGTGTTGTCGGTGTGTGTGTGTGTGTGTTGTCAGTGTGTGTGTGTGTGTGTTGTCGGTGTGTGTGTGTGTGTTGTCGCTGTGTGTGTGTGTGTTGTCGGTGTGTGTGTGTGTGTGTGTTGCCGGTGTGTGTGTGTTGTCGGTGTGTGTGCGTGTGTGTTGTCGGTGTGTGTGTGTGTGTTGTCGGTGTGTGTGTGTGTGTGTGTGTGTTGTCGGTGTGTGTGTGTGTGTTGTCGGTGTGTGTGTGTGTGTTGTCGGTGTGTGTGTGTGTGTGTTGTCGGTGTGTGTGTGTGTGTGTGGTGTGTGTGTGTGTGTTGTCGGTGTGTGTGTGTGTGTGTTGTTGGTGTGTGTGTGTGTGTTGTCGGTGTTTGTGTGTGTGTGTTGTCGGTGTGTGTGTGTGTGTGTGTGTGTGTGTGTGTGTGTTGTCGGTGTGTGTGTGTGTGTTGTCGGTGTGTGTGTGTGTGTTGGCGGTGTGTGTGTGTGTGTTGTCGGTGTGTATGTGTGTGTGTTGTCAGTGTGTGTGTGTGTGTGTTGTCGGTGTGTGTGTGTTTATGTGTTGTCAGTGTGTGTGTGTGTGTTTTTCGGTGTGTGTGTGTGTGTTGTCGGTGTGTGTTTGTGTGTTGTCGGTGTGTGTGTGTGTGTGTGTTGTCGGTGTGTGTGTGTGTGTTGTGTGTGTGTGTGTGTTGTCGGTGTGTGTGTGTGTGTGTTGTCAGTGTGTGTGTGTGTGTGTTGTCGGTGTGTGTGTGTGTGTTGTCGGTGTGTGTGTGTGTGTTGTCGGTGTGTGTGTGTGTGTGTGTTGCCGGTGTGTGTGTGTTGTCGGTGTGTGTGTGTGTGTGTTGTCGGTGTGTGTGTGTGTGTTGTCGGTGTGTGTGTGTGTGTTGTCGGTGTGTGTGTGTGTGTGTTGTCGGTGTGTGTGTGTGTGTGTGTTGTCGGTGTGTGTGTGTGTGTGTTGTCGGTGTGTGTGTGTGTGTTGTCGGTGTGTGTGTGTGTGTTGTCGGTGTGTATGTGTGTGTGTTGTCAGTGTGTGTGTGTGTGTGTGTTGTCGGTGTGTGTGTGTTTTCGGTGTGTTTGTGTGTGTGTTGTCGGTGTGTGTTTGTGTGTGTGTTGTCGGTGTGTGTGTGTGTTGTCGGTGTGTGTGTGTGTGTGTGTGTTGTCGGTTTGTGTGTGTGTGTGTTGTCGGTCTGTGTGTGTGTGTGTTGTCGGTGTGTGTGTGTGTGTTGTCGGTGTGTGTTGTCGGTGTGTGTGTGTGTGTTGTGTGTGTGTGTTGTCGGTGTGTGTGTGTTGTCGGTGTGTGTGTGTTGTCGGTGTGTGTGTGTGTGTGTGTTGTCGGTGTGTGTGTGTGTGTGTTGTCGGTGTGTGTGTGTGTGTTGTGTGTGTGTGTGTTGTCGGTGTGTTTGTATGTGTTGTCGTTGTTTTTGTGTGTGTGTTGTCGGTGTGTGTGTGTTGTGTGTGTGTGTGTTGTATGTGTGTGTGTGTGTGTTGTTGGTGTGTGTGTGTGTGTGTTGTGTGTGTGTGTGTTGTCGGTGTGTGTGTGTGTGTGTGTGTGTTGTCGGTGTGTGTGTGTGTGTGTTGTCGGTGTGTGAATGTTGTCGGTGTGTGTGAGTGTGTGTGTTGTCGGTGTGTGTGTGTGTTGTCGGTGTGTGTGTGTTGTCGGTGTCTGTGTGTGTGTTGTCGGTGTGTGTGTGTGTTGTCGGTGTGTGTGTGTGTGTTGTCGGTGTGTGTGTGTGTGTGTGTTGTCGGTGTGTGTTTGTGTGTTGTCGGTGTGTGTGTGTGTGTGTTGTCGGTGTGTGTGTGTGTGTGTGTTGTGTGTGTCTGTGTGTGTTGTCGGTGTGTGTGTGTGTGTGTGTGTGTTGTCAGTGTGTGTGTGTGTGTGTTGTCGCGGTGTGTGTGTGTTGTCGGTGTGTGTGTGTGTGTTGTCGGTGTGTGTGTGTGTGTGTTGTCGGTGTGTGTGTGTTGTCGGTGTGTGTGTGTGTTTTCGGTGTGTGTGTGTGTATGTTGTATGTTTGTGTGTGTGTGTGTGTGTTGTCGGTGTGTGTGTGTGTGTTGTCGGTGTGTGTGTGTGTTGTCGGTGTGTGTGTGTGTGTTGTGTGTGTGTGTTGTCGGTGTGTGTGTGTGTGTGTTGTCGGTGTGTGTGTGTTGTCGGTGTGTGTGTGTGTGTTGTCGGTGTGTGTGTGTGTGTTGTCGGTGTGTGTGTGTGTGTGTGTTGTCGGTGTGTGTGTGTGTTGTGTGTGTGTGTTGTCGGTGTGTGTGTGTGTGTTGTCGATGTGTGTGTGTGTGTTGTCGGTGTGTGTGTGTGTGTTGTTGGTGTGTGTGTGTGTGTGTTGTGTGTGTGTGTGTTGTCGGTGTGTGTGTGTGTGTGTTGTCGGTGTGTGTGTGTGTTGTCGGTGTGTGTGTGTGTGTGTTGTCGGTGTGTGTGTGTGTGTGTTGTCGGTGTGTGTGTGTGTTGTCGGTGTGTGTGTGTGTGTGTGTTGTCGGTGTCTGTGTGTGTGTTGTCGGTGTGTGTGTGTGTTGTCGGTGTGTGTGTGTGTGTGTTGTCGGTGTGTGTGTGTGTGTTGTCGGTGTGTGTTTGTGTGTTGTCGGTGTGTGTGTGTGTGTGTGTTGTCGGTGTGTGTGTGTGTGTGTGTTGTGTGTGTGTGTGTGTTGTCGGTGTGTGTGTGTGTGTGTTGTCAGTGTGTGTGTGTGTGTGTTGTCGGTGTGTGTGTGTGTGTTGTCGCTGTGTGTGTGTGTGTTGTCGGTGTGTGTGTGTGTGTGTGTTGTCGGTGTGTGTGTGTTGTCGGTGTGTGTGCGTGTGTGTTGTCGGTGTGTGTGTGTGTGTTGTCGGTGTGTGTGTGTGTGTGTGTGTTGTCGGTGTGTGTGTGTGTGTTGTCGGTGTGTGTGTGTGTGTTGTCGGTGTGTGTGTGTGTGTGTTGTCGGTGTGTGTGTGTGTGTGTGTGTGTGTGTGTGTTGTCGGTGTGTGTGTGTGTGTGTTGTTGGTGTGTGTGTGTGTGTTGTCGGTGTTTGTGTGTGTGTGTTGTCGGTGTGTGTGTGTGTGTGTGTGTGTGTGTGTGTGTGTTGTCGGTGTGTGTGTGTGTGTTGTCGTGTGTGTGTGTGTGTTGGCGGTGTGTGTGTGTGTGTTGTCGGTGTGTATGTGTGTGTGTTGTCAGTGTGTGTGTGTGTGTGTTGTCGGTGTGTGTGTGTTTATGTGTTGTCAGTGTGTGTGTGTGTGTTTTTCGGTGTGTGTGTGTGTGTTGTCGGTGTGTGTTTGTGTGTTGTCGGTGTGTGTGTGTGTGTGTGTGTTGTCGGTGTGTGTGTGTGTGTGTTGTGTGTGTGTGTGTGTTGTCGGTGTGTGTGTGTGTGTGTTGTCAGTGTGTGTGTGTGTGTGTTGTCGGTGTGTGTGTGTGTGTTGTCGGTGTGTGTGTGTGTGTTGTCGGTGTGTGTGTGTGTGTGTGTTGCCGGTGTGTGTGTGTTGTCGGTGTGTGTGTGTGTGTGTTGTCGGTGTGTGTGTGTGTGTTGTCGGTGTGTGTGTGTGTGTTGTCGGTGTGTGTGTGTGTGTGTTGTCGGTGTGTGTGTGTGTGTGTGTTGTCGGTGTGTGTGTGTGTGTGTTGTCGGTGTGTGTGTGTGTGTGTTGTCGGTGTGTGTGTGTGTGTTGTCGGTGTGTATGTGTGTGTGTTGTCAGTGTGTGTGTGTGTGTGTGTTGTCGGTGTGTGTGTGTTTTCGGTGTGTTTGTGTGTGTGTTGTCGGTGTGTGTTTGTGTGTGTGTTGTCGGTGTGTGTGTGTGTTGTCGGTGTGTGTGTGTGTGTGTGTTGTCGGTTTGTGTGTGTGTGTGTTGTCGGTCTGTGTGTGTGTGTGTTGTCGGTGTGTGTGTGTGTGTTGTCGGTGTGTGTTGTCGGTGTGTGTGTGTGTGTTGTGTGTGTGTGTTGTCGGTGTGTGTGTGTTGTCGGTGTGTGTGTGTTGTCGGTGTGTGTGTGTGTGTGTTGTCGGTGTGTGTGTGTGTGTGTTGTCGGTGTGTGTGTGTGTGTTGTGTGTGTGTGTGTTGTCGGTGTGTTTGTATGTGTTGTCGTTGTTTTTGTGTGTGTGTTGTCGGTGTGTGTGTGTGTGTGTGTTGTGTGTGTGTGTGTTGTATGTGTGTGTGTGTGTGTTGTTGGTGTGTGTGTGTGTGTGTTGTGTGTGTGTGTGTTGTCGGTGTGTGTGTGTGTGTGTGTGTGTTGTCGGTGTGTGTGTGTGTGTGTTGTCGGTGTGTGAATGTTGTCGGTGTGTGTGAGTGTGTGTGTTGTCGGTGTGTGTGTGTGTTGTCGGTGTGTGTGTGTTGTCGGTGTCTGTGTGTGTGTTGTCGGTGTGTGTGTGTGTTGTCGGTGTGTGTGTGTGTGTTGTCGGTGTGTGTGTGTGTGTGTGTTGTCGGTGTGTGTTTGTGTGTTGTCGGTGTGTGTGTGTGTGTGTTGTCGGTGTGTGTGTGTGTGTGTGTTGTGTGTGTCTGTGTGTGTTGTCGGTGTGTGTGTGTGTGTGTGTGTGTTGTCAGTGTGTGTGTGTGTGTGTTGTCGCGGTGTGTGTGTGTTGTCGGTGTGTGTGTGTGTGTGTGTGTTGTCGGTGTGTGTGTGTGTGTGTGTGTGTTGTCGGTGTGTGTGTGTGTGTGTGTTGCTGGTGTGTGTGTGTGTGTTGTCGGTGTGTGTGTGTGTGTGTTGTCGGTGTGTGTGTGTGTGTTGTCAGTGTGTGTGTGTGTGTGTGTGTTGTCGGTGTGTGTGTGTGTGTGTTGTCGGTGTGTGTGTGTGTGTGTTGTCGGTGTGTGTGTGTGTGTGTTGTCGGTGTGTGTGTGTGTGTGTGTGTGTGTGTGTTGTCGGTGTGTGTGTGTTGTCGGTGTTTGTGTGTGTGTGTTGTCGGTGTGTGTGTGTGTGTGTGTGTGTGTGTTGTCGGTGTGTGTGTGTGTGTTGTCGGTGTGTGTGTGTGTTGTCGGTGTGTGTGTGTGTGTTGTCGGTGTGTATGTGTGTGTGTTGTCAGTGTGTGTGTGTGTGTGTTGTCGGTGTGTGTGTGTTTATGTGTTGTCAGTGTGTGTGTGTGTGTTGTTGTTGTGTGTGTGTGTGTGTGTGTTGTCGGTGTGTGTGTGTGTTGTCGGTGTGTGTGTGTGTGTTGTCGGTGTGTGTGTGTGTGTGTGTGTGTTGCCGGTTTGTGTGTGTGTGTGTGTGTGTTGTATGTGTGTGTGTGTGTGTTGTCGGTGTGTGTGTGTGTGTGTTGTCGGTGTGTGTGTGTGTGTTGTGTGTGTGTGTCGGTGTGTGTGTGTTGTCGGTGTGTGTGTGTGTGTGTTGTCGGTGTGTGTGTGTGTGTTGTCGGTGTGTGTGTGTGTTGTCGGTGTGTGTGTGTGTGTGTGTGTGTGTGTTGTCGGTGTGTGTGAGTGTGTGTTGTCGGTGTGTGTGTGTGTTGTCGGTGTGTGTGTGTGTGTGTGTGTTGTCGGTGTGTGTGTGTGTGTTGTCGGTGTGTGTGTGTGTGTGTGTGTGTTGTCGGTGTGTATGTGTGTGTGTTGTCAGTGTGTGTGTGTGTGTGTGTGTGTGTTGTCAGTGTGTGTGTTTATGTGTTGTCGGTGTGTGTGTGTGTGTGTTGTCGGTGTGTGTGTGTGTGTGTTGTCGGTGTGTGTGTGTTGTCGGTGTGTGTGTGTGTGTTGTCGGTGTGTGTGTGTGTGTTGTCGGTTTGTGTGTGTGTGTGTGTGTTGTCGGTGTGTGTGTGTTGTCGGTGTGTGTGTGTGTTGTCGGTGTGTGTGTGTGTGTTGTGTGTGTGTGTTGTCGGTGTGTGTGTGTGTGTGTGTTGCCGGTGTGTGTGTGTTGTCGGTGTGTGTGTGTGTGTGTTGTCGGTGTGTGTGTGTGTGTTGTCGGTGTGTGTGTGTGTGTGTTGTCGGTGTGTGTGTGTTGTCGGTGTGTGTGTGTGTGTTGTCGGTGTGTGTGTGTGTTGTCGGTGTGTGTGTGTGTTGTCGGTGTGTGTGTTGTGTGTGTGTGTGTTGTCGGTGTGTGTGTGTGTGTTGTCGATGTGTGTGTGTGTGTTGTCGGTGTGTGTGTGTGTGTGTTGTCGGTGTCTGTGTGTGTGTTGTCGGTGTGTGTGTGTGTGTGTGTGTTGTCGGTGTGTGTGTGTGTGTGTGTGTGTTGTCGGTGTGTGTGTGTGTGTGTGTTGCTGGTGTGTGTGTGTGTGTTGTCGGTGTGTGTGTGTGTGTGTTGTCGGTGTGTGTGTGTGTGTTGTCAGTGTGTGTGTGTGTGTGTGTGTGTTGTCGGTGTGTGTGTGTGTGTGTTGTCGGTGTGTGTGTGTGTGTGTTGTCGGTGTGTGTGTGTGTGTGTTGTCGGTGTGTGTGTGTGTGTGTGTGTGTGTGTGTTGTCGGTGTGTGTGTGTTGTCGGTGTTTGTGTGTGTGTGTTGTCGGTGTGTGTGTGTGTGTGTGTGTGTGTGTGTTGTCGGTGTGTGTGTGTGTGTTGTCGGTGTGTGTGTGTGTTGTCGGTGTGTGTGTGTGTGTTGTCGGTGTGTATGTGTGTGTGTTGTCAGTGTGTGTGTGTGTGTGTTGTCGGTGTGTGTGTGTTTATGTGTTGTCAGTGTGTGTGTGTGTGTTGTTGTTGTGTGTGTGTGTGTGTGTGTTGTCGGTGTGTGTGTGTGTTGTCGGTGTGTGTGTGTGTGTTGTCGGTGTGTGTGTGTGTGTGTGTGTGTGTTGCCGGTTTGTGTGTGTGTGTGTGTGTTGTATGTGTGTGTGTGTGTGTTGTCGGTGTGTGTGTGTGTGTTGTCGGTGTGTGTGTGTGTGTTGTGTGTGTGTGTCGGTGTGTGTGTGTTGTCGGTGTGTGTGTGTGTGTGTTGTCGGTGTGTGTGTGTGTGTTGTCGGTGTGTGTGTGTGTTGTCGGTGTGTGTGTGTGTGTGTGTGTGTGTGTTGTCGGTGTGTGTGAGTGTGTGTTGTCGGTGTGTGTGTGTGTTGTCGGTGTGTGTGTGTGTGTGTGTGTTGTCGGTGTGTGTGTGTGTGTTGTCGGTGTGTGTGTGTGTGTGTGTGTTGTCGGTGTGTATGTGTGTGTGTTGTCAGTGTGTGTGTGTGTGTGTGTGTGTGTTGTCAGTGTGTGTGTTTATGTGTTGTCGGTGTGTGTGTGTGTGTGTTGTCGGTGTGTGTGTGTGTGTGTTGTCGGTGTGTGTGTGTTGTCGGTGTGTGTGTGTGTGTTGTCGGTGTGTGTGTGTGTGTTGTCGGTTTGTGTGTGTGTGTGTGTGTTGTCGGTGTGTGTGTGTTGTCGGTGTGTGTGTGTGTTGTCGGTGTGTGTGTGTGTGTTGTGTGTGTGTGTTGTCGGTGTGTGTGTGTGTGTGTGTTGCCGGTGTGTGTGTGTTGTCGGTGTGTGTGTGTGCGTGTTGTCGGTGTGTGTGTGTGTGTTGTCGGTGTGTGTGTGTGTGTGTTGTCGGTGTGTGTGTGTTGTCGGTGTGTGTGTGTGTGTTGTCGGTGTGTGTGTGTGTGTTGTCGGTGTGTGTGTGTGTTGTCGGTGTGTGTGTGTGTTGTGTGTGTGTGTGTTGTCGGTGTGTGTGTGTGTGTTGTCGATGTGTGTGTGTGTGTTGTCGGTGTGTGTGTGTGTGTGTTGTCGGTGTCTGTGTGTGTGTTGTCGGTGTGTGTGTGTGTGTTGTCGGTGTGTGTGTTTGTGTGTGTTGCCGGTGTGTGTGTGTTGTCGGTGTGTGTGTGTGTGTGTTGTCGGTGTGTGTGTGTGTGTTGTCGGTGTGTGTGTGTGTGTGTGTGTGTTGTCGGTGTGTGTGAGTGTGTTGTCGGTGTGTGTGTGTGTGTTGTCGGTGTGTGTGTGTGTGTGTTGTCGGTGTGTGTGTGTGTGTTGTTGGTGTGTGTGTGTGTGTTGTCGGTGTTTGTGTGTGTGTGTTGTCGGTGTGTGTGTGTGTGTGTGTGTGTGTGTGTGTTGTCGGTGTGTGTGTGTGTGTTGTCGGTGTGTGTGTGTGTGTTGTCGGTGTGTGTGTGTGTGTTGTCGGTGTGTGTGTGTGTGTTGTCGGTGTGTGTGTGTGTTGTCGGTGTGTGTGTGTGTTGTGTGTGTGTGTGTTGTCGGTGTGTGTGTGTGTGTTGTCGGTGTGTGTGTGTGTTGTCGGTGTGTGTGTGTGTGTGTTGTCGGTGTCTGTGTGTGTGTTGTCGGTGTGTGTGTGTGTTGTCGGTGTGTGTGTGTGTGTGTTGTCGGTGTGTGTGTGTGTGTTGTCGGTGTGTGTTTGTGTGTTGTCGGTGTGTGTGTGTGTGTGTGTGTTGTCGGTGTGTGTGTGTGTGTGTTGTGTGTGTGTGTGTGTTGTCGGTGTGTGTGTGTGTGTGTTGTCAGTGTGTGTGTGTGTGTGTTGTCGGTGTGTGTGTGTGTGTTGTCGGTGTGTGTGTGTGTTGTCGGTGTGTGTGTTTGTGTGTGTTGCCGGTGTGTGTGTGTTGTCGGTGTGTGTGTGTGTGTGTTGTCGGTGTGTGTGTGTGTGTTGTCGGTGTGTGTGTGTGTGTGTGTGTGTTGTCGGTGTGTGTGTGTGTGTTGTCGGTGTGTGTGTGTGTGTTGTCGGTGTGTGTGTGTGTGTGTTGTCGGTGTGTGTGTGTGTGTTGTTGGTGTGTGTGTGTGTGTTGTCGGTGTTTGTGTGTGTTTGTTGTCGGTGTGTGTGTGTGTGTGTGTGTGTGTTGTCGGTGTGTGTGTGTGTGTTGTCGGTGTGTGTGTGTGTGTTGGCGGTGTGTGTGTGTTGTCGGTGTGTATGTGTGTGTGTTGTCAGTGTGTGTGTGTGTGTGTTGTTGGTGTGTGTGTGTTTATGTGTTGTCAGTGTGTGTGTGTGTGTGTTGTCGGTCTGTGTGTGTGTGTGTTGTCGGTGTGTGTGTGTGTTGTCGGTGTGTGTGTGTGTGTTGTCGGTGTGTGTGTGTGTGTTGTCGGTGTGTGTGTGTGTGTGTGTGTGTGTGTGTGTGTGTTGTCGGTGTGTGTGAGTGTGTGTTGTCGGTGTGTGTGTGTGTTGTCGGTGTGTGTGTGTGTGTTGTCGGTGTGTATGTGTGTGTGTTGTCAGTGTGTGTGTGTGTGTGTGTGTTGTCGGTGTGTGTGTGTGTGTTGTCGGTGTGTGTGTGTGTGTGTGTGTGTTGTCGGTGTGTATGTGTGTGTGTTGTCAGTGTGTGTGTGTGTGTGTGTGTTGTCAGTGTGTGTGTTTATGTGTTGTCGGTGTGTGTGTGTGTGTGTTGTCGGTGTGTGTGTGTGTGTTGTCGGTGTGTGTGTGTTGTCGGTGTGTGTGTGTGTGTTGTCGGTGTGTGTGTGTGTGTTGTCGGTTTGTGTGTGTGTGTGTGTGTTGTCGGTGTGTGTGTGTTGTCGGTGTGTGTGTGTGTTGTCAGTGTGTGTGTGTTGTGTGTGTGTGTTGTCGGTGTGTGTGTGTGTGTGTGTTGCCGGTGTGTGTGTGTTGTCGGTGTGTGTGTGTGTGTGTTGTCGGTGTGTGTGTGTGTGTTGTCGGTGTGTGTGTGTGTGTGTTGTCGGTGTGTGTGTGTTGTCGGTGTGTGTGTGTGTGTTGTCGGTGTGTGTGTGTGTGTTGTCGGTGTGTGTGTGTGTTGTCGGTGTGTGTGTGTGTTGTGTGTGTGTGTGTTGTCGGTGTGTGTGTGTGTGTTGTCGATGTGTGTGTGTGTGTTGTCGGTGTGTGTGTGTGTGTGTTGTCGGTGTCTGTGTGTGTGTTGTCGGTGTGTGTGTGTGTGTTGTCGGTGTGTGTGTTTGTGTGTGTTGCCGGTGTGTGTGTGTTGTCGGTGTGTGTGTGTGTGTGTTGTCGGTGTGTGTGTGTGTGTGTTGTCGGTGTGTGTGTGTGTGTGTGTGTGTTGTCGGTATGTGTGTGTGTGTTGTCGGTGTGTGTGTGTGTGTTGTCGGTGTGTGTGTGTGTTGTCGGTGTGTGTGTGTGTGTTGTTGGTGTGTGTGTGTGTGTTGTCGGTGTTTGTGTGTGTGTGTTGTCGGTGTGTGTGTGTGTGTGTGTGTGTGTGTGTTGTCGGTGTGTGTGTGTGTGTGTTGTCGGTGTGTGTGTGTTGTCGGTGTGTGTGTGTGTGTTGTCGGTGTGTGTTTGTGTGTTGTCGGTGTGTGTGTGTGTTGTCGGTGTGTGTGTGTGTTGTGTGTGTGTGTGTTGTCGGTGTGTGTGTGTGTGTTGTCGGTGTGTGTGTGTGTTGTCGGTGTGTGTGTGTGTGTGTTATCGGTGTCTGTGTGTGTGTTGTCGGTGTGTGTGTGTGTGTTGTCGGTGTGTGTGTGTGTGTGTTGTTGGTGTGTGTGTGTGTGTTGTTGGTGTGTGTGTGTGTGTTGTCGGTGTTTGTGTGTGTTTGTTGTCTGTGTGTGTGTGTGTGTGTGTGTGTGTGTTGTCGGTGTGTGTGTGTGTGTTGTCGGTGTGTGTGTGTGTGTTGGCGGTGTGTGTGTGTGTGTTGTCGGTGTGTATGTGTGTGTGTTGTCAGTGTGTGTGTGTGTGTGTTGTCGGTGTGTGTGTGTTTATGTGTTGTCAGTGTGTGTGTGTGTGTGTTGTCGGTCTGTGTGTGTGTGTGTTGTCGGTGTGTGTGTGTGTTGTCGGTGTGTGTGTGTGTGTTGTCGGTGTGTGTGTGTGTTGTCGGTGTGTATGTGTGTGTGTTGTCAGTGTGTGTGTGTGTGTGTGTTGTCGGTGTGTGTATGTGTGTTGTCGGTGTGTGTGAGTGTGTGTTGTCGGTGTGTATGTGTGTGTGTTGTCAGTGTGTGTGTGTGTGTGTGTTGTCAGTGTGTGTGTGTTTATGTTTTGTCGGTGTGTGTGTGTGTGTGTTGTCGGTGTGTGTGTGTGTGTGTTGTCGGTGTGTGTGTGTGTTGTCGGTGTGTGTGTGTGTGTTGTCGGTGTGTGTGTGTGTGTGTTGTCGGTTTGTGTGTGTGTGTGTGTGTTGTCGGTGTGTGTGTGTGTGTTGTCGGTGTGTGTGTGTGTTGTCGGTGTGTGTGTGTGTGTTGTGTGTGTTTGTTGTCGGTGTGTGTGTGTGTGTTGTCGGTGTGTGTGTGTGTGTTGTCGGTGTGTGTGTGTGTGTTGTCGGTGTGTGTGTGTGTGTGTGTGTGTTGTCGGTGTGTGTGTGTGTGTTGTCGGGGTGTGTGTGGGTGTTGTCGGTGTGTGTGTGTGTGTGTTGTCAGTGTGTGTGTGTGTGTGTTGTTGGTGTGTGTGTGTGTGTTGTCGGTGTTTGTGTGTGTGTGTTGTCGGTGTGTGTGTGTGTGTGTGTGTGTGTGTGTTGTCGGTGTGTGTGTGTGTGTTGTCGGTGTGTGTGTGTGTGTTGGCGGTGTGTGTGTGTGTGTTGTCGGTGTGTATGTGTGTGTGTTGTCAGTGTGTGTGTGTGTGTGTGTTGTCGGTGTGTGTGTGATTATGTGTTGTCAGTGTGTGTGTGTGTGTGTTGTCGGTGTGTGTGTGTGTGTGTTGTCGGTGTGTGTGTGTGTTGTCGGTGTGTGTGTGTGTTGTCGGTGTGTGTGTGTGTTGTCGGTGTGTATGTGTGTGTGTTGTCAGTGTGTGTGTGTGTGTGTGTTGTCGGTGTGTGTGTGTGTGTTGTCGGTGTGTGTGTGTGTTGTCGGTGTGTATGTGTGTGTGTTGTCAGTGTGTGTGTGTGTGTGTGTGTTGTCAGTGTGTGTGTGTTTATGTTTTGTCGGTGTGTGTGTGTGTGTGTTGTCGGTGTGTGTGTGTGTGTGTGTTGTCGGTGTGTGTGTGTGTTGTCGGTGTGTGTGTGTGTGTTGTCGGTGTGTGTGTGTGTGTGTTGTCGGTTTGTGTGTGTGTGTGTGTGTTGTCGGTGTGTGTGTGTGTGTTGTCGGTGTGTGTGTGTGTTGTCGGTGTGTGTGTGTGTGTTGTGTGTGTTTGTTGTCGGTGTGTGTGTGTGTGTGTTGTCGGTGTGTGTGTGTGTGTTGTCGGTGTGTGTGTGTGTGTGTGTTGTCGGTGTGTGTGTGTGTGTTGTGTGTGTGTGTGTTGTCGGTGTGTGTGTGTGTGTTGTCGATGTGTGTGTGTGTGTGTTGTCGGTGTGTGTGTGTGTGTCTTGTGTGTGTGTGTGTTGTCGGTGTGTGTGTGTGTGTTGTCGGTGTGTGTGTGTGTGTGTTGTCGGTTTGTGTGTGTGTGTGTGTGTTGTCGGTGTGTGTGTGTGTGTTGTCGGTGTGTGTGTGTGTTGTCGGTGTGTGTGTGTGTGTTGTGTGTGTTTCTTGTCGGTGTGTGTGTGTGTGTGTTGTCGGTGTGTGTGTGTGTGTTGTCGGTGTGTGTGTGTGTGTGTGTTGTCGGTGTGTGTGTGTGTGTTGTGTGTGTGTGTGTTGTCGGTGTGTGTGTGTGTGTTGTCGATGTGTGTGTGTGTGTGTTGTCGGTGTGTGTGTGTGTGTCTTGTGTGTGTGTGTGTTGTCGGTGTGTGTGTGTGTGTTGTCGGTGTGTGTGTGTGTGTGTTGTCGGTTTGTGTGTGTGTGTGTGTGTTGTCGGTGTGTGTGTGTGTGTTGTCGGTGTGTGTGTGTGTTGTCGGTGTGTGTGTGTGTGTTGTGTGTGTTTGTTGTCGGTGTGTGTGTGTGTGTGTTGTCGGTGTGTGTGTGTGTGTTGTCGGTGTGTGTGTGTGTGTGTGTTGTCGGTGTGTGTGTGTGTGTTGTGTGTGTGTGTGTTGTCGGTGTGTGTGTGTGTGTTGTCGATGTGTGTGTGTGTGTGTTGTCGGTGTGTGTGTGTGTGTCTTGTGTGTGTGTGTGTTGTCGGTGTGTGTGTGTGTGTTGTTGGTGTGTGTGTGTGTGTTTTGTGTGTGTGTGTGTTGTCGGTGTGTGTGTGTGTGTGTTGTCGGTGTGTGTGTGTGTTGTCGGTGTGTGTGTGTGTGTGTTGTCGGTGTGTGTGTGTGTGTGTTGTCGGTGTGTGTGTGTGTTGTCGGTGTGTGTGTGTGTGTGTTGTCGGTGTCTGTGTGTGTGTTGTCGGTGTGTGTGTGTGTGTTGTCGGTGTGTGTGTGTGTGTTGTCGGTGTGTGTGTGTGTGTGTGTTGTCGGTGTGTGTTTGTGTGTTGTCGGTGTGTGTGTGTGTTGTCGGTGTGTGTGTGTGTGTTGTGTGTGTGTGTGTGTTGTCGGTGTGTGTGTGTGTGTTGTCAGTGTGTGTGTGTGTGTGTGTTGTCGGTGTGTGTGTGTGTGTTGTCGGTGTGTGTGTGTGTGTGTTGTCGGTGTGTGTGTGTGTGTGTGTTGTCGGTGTGTGTGTGTGTGTTGCCGGTGTGTGTGTGTGTGTTGTCGTTGTCTGTGTGTGTGTGTTGTCGGTGTGTGTGTGTGTGTTGTCGGTGTGTGTGTGTGTGTGTGTGTGTTGTCGGTGTGTGTGTGTGTGTTGTCGGTGTGTGTGTGTGTGTGTTGTCGGTGTGTGTGTGTGATTGTTGTCGGTGTGTGTGTGTGTGTGTTGTCGGTGTGTGTGTGTTGTCGGTGTGTGTGTTGTCGGTGTGTGTGTGTGTGTGTTGTCGGTGTGTGTGTGTGATTGTTGTCGGTGTGTGTGTGTGTGTGTTGTCGGTGTGTGTGTGTTGTCGGTGTGTGTGTTGTCGGTGTGTGTGTGTGTGTGTTGTCGGTGTTTGTGTGTGTGTGTTGTCGGTGTGTGTGTGTGTGTGTGTGTGTTGTCGGTGTGTGTGTGTGTGTGTGTGTTGTCGGTGTGTGTGTGTGTGTTGTCGGTGTGTGTGTGTGTTGTCGGTGTGTATGTGTGTGTGTTGTCAGTGTGTGTGTGTGTGTGTTGTCGGTGTGTGTGTGTTTATGTGTTGTCAGTGTGTGTGTGTGTGTGTTGTCGGTGTGTGTGTGTGTGTGTTGTCGGTGTGTGTGTGTGTTGTCGGTGTGTGTGTGTGTGTTGTCGGTGTGTGTGTGTGTTGTCGGTTTGTGTGTGTGTGTGTGTGTTGTCGGTGTGTGTGTGTGTGTTGTCGGGGTGTGTGTGGGTGTTGTCGGTGTGTGTGTGTGTGTGTTGTCAGTGTGTGTGTGTGTGTGTTGTTGGTGTGTGTGTGTGTGTTGTCGGTGTTTGTGTGTGTGTGTTGTCGGTGTGTGTGTGTGTGTGTGTGTGTGTGTGTTGTCGGTGTGTGTGTGTGTGTTGTCGGTGTGTGTGTGTGTGTTGGCGGTGTGTGTGTGTGTGTTGTCGGTGTGTATGTGTGTGTGTTGTCAGTGTGTGTGTGTGTGTGTGTTGTCGGTGTGTGTGTGATTATGTGTTGTCAGTGTGTGTGTGTGTGTGTTGTCGGTGTGTGTGTGTGTGTGTTGTCGGTGTGTGTGTGTGTTGTCGGTGTGTGTGTGTGTTGTCGGTGTGTGTGTGTGTTGTCGGTGTGTATGTGTGTGTGTTGTCAGTGTGTGTGTGTGTGTGTGTTGTCGGTGTGTGTGTGTGTGTTGTCGGTGTGTGTGTGTGTTGTCGGTGTGTATGTGTGTGTGTTGTCAGTGTGTGTGTGTGTGTGTGTGTTGTCAGTGTGTGTGTGTTTATGTTTTGTCGGTGTGTGTGTGTGTGTGTTGTCGGTGTGTGTGTGTGTGTGTGTTGTCGGTGTGTGTGTGTGTTGTCGGTGTGTGTGTGTGTGTTGTCGGTGTGTGTGTGTGTGTGTTGTCGGTTTGTGTGTGTGTGTGTGTGTTGTCGGTGTGTGTGTGTGTGTTGTCGGTGTGTGTGTGTGTTGTCGGTGTGTGTGTGTGTGTTGTGTGTGTTTGTTGTCGGTGTGTGTGTGTGTGTGTTGTCGGTGTGTGTGTGTGTGTTGTCGGTGTGTGTGTGTGTGTGTGTTGTCGGTGTGTGTGTGTGTGTTGTGTGTGTGTGTGTTGTCGGTGTGTGTGTGTGTGTTGTCGATGTGTGTGTGTGTGTGTTGTCGGTGTGTGTGTGTGTGTCTTGTGTGTGTGTGTGTTGTCGGTGTGTGTGTGTGTGTTGTTGGTGTGTGTGTGTGTGTTTTGTGTGTGTGTGTGTTGTCGGTGTGTGTGTGTGTGTGTTGTCGGTGTGTGTGTGTGTTGTCGGTGTGTGTGTGTGTGTGTTGTCGGTGTGTGTGTGTGTGTGTTGTCGGTGTGTGTGTGTGTTGTCGGTGTGTGTGTGTGTGTTGTCGGTGTCTGTGTGTGTGTTGTCGGTGTGTGTGTGTGTGTTGTCGGTGTGTGTGTGTGTGTTGTCGGTGTGTGTGTGTGTGTGTGTTGTCGGTGTGTGTTTGTGTGTTGTCGGTGTGTGTGTGTGTTGTCGGTGTGTGTGTGTGTGTTGTGTGTGTGTGTGTGTTGTCGGTGTGTGTGTGTGTGTTGTCAGTGTGTGTGTGTGTGTGTGTTGTCGGTGTGTGTGTGTGTGTTGTCGGTGTGTGTGTGTGTGTGTTGTCGGTGTGTGTGTGTGTGTGTGTTGTCGGTGTGTGTGTGTGTGTTGCCGGTGTGTGTGTGTGTGTTGTCGTTGTCTGTGTGTGTGTGTTGTCGGTGTGTGTGTGTGTGTTGTCGGTGTGTGTGTGTGTGTGTGTGTGTTGTCGGTGTGTGTGTGTGTGTTGTCGGTGTGTGTGTGTGTGTGTTGTCGGTGTGTGTGTGTGATTGTTGTCGGTGTGTGTGTGTGTGTGTGTGTTGTCGGTGTGTGTGTGTTGTCGGTGTGTGTGTTGTCGGTGTGTGTGTGTGTGTGTTGTCGGTGTTTGTGTGTGTGTGTTGTCGGTGTGTGTGTGTGTGTGTGTGTGTTGTCGGTGTGTGTGTGTGTGTGTGTGTTGTCGGTGTGTGTGTGTGTGTTGTCGGTGTGTGTGTGTGTTGTCGGTGTGTATGTGTGTGTGTTGTCAGTGTGTGTGTGTGTGTGTTGTCGGTGTGTGTGTGTTTATGTGTTGTCAGTGTGTGTGTGTGTGTGTTGTCGGTGTGTGTGTGTGTGTGTTGTCGGTGTGTGTGTGTGTTGTCGGTGTGTGTGTGTGTGTTGTCGGTGTGTGTGTGTGTTGTCGGTTTGTGTGTGTGTGTGTGTGTTGTCGGTGTGTGTGTGTGTGTTGTCGGTGTGTGTGTGTGTTGTCGGTGTGTGTGTGTGTGTTGTGTGTGTGTGTCGGTGTGTGTGTGTTGTCGGTGTGTGTGTGTGTGTGTGTGTGTTGTCGGTGTGTGTGTGTGTGTTGTCGGTGTGTGTGTGTGTGTGTGTTGTCAGTGTATGTGTGTGTGTGTGTGTGTGTTGTCGGTGTGTGTGTGTGTGTGTGTGTTGTCGGTGTGTGTGTGTGTGAGTGTTGTCGGTGTGTGTGTGTGTGTTGTCGGTGTGTGTGTGTGTGTGTGTGTGTGTTGTCGGTGTGTGTGTGTTGTCAGTGTGTGTGTGTGTGTTGTCGGTGTGTGTGTGTGTGTTGTCGGTGTGTGTGTGTGTGTGGTGTCGGTGTGTGTGTGTGTGTGTGTGTGTTGTCGGTGTGTGTGTGTGTGTTGTCGGTGTGTGTGTGTGTGTTGTCGGTGTGTGTGTGTGTGTTGTCGGTGTGTATGTGTGTGTGTTGTCAGTGTGTGTGTGTGTGTGTGTTGTCGGTGTGTGTGTGTTTATGTGTTGTCGGTGTGTGTTTGTGTGTGTTGTCAGTGTGTGTGTGTGTGTGTGTTGTCGGTGTGTGTGTGTGTGTTGTCGGTGTTTGTGTGTGTTGTTGGTTTGTGTGTGTGTGTGTGTGTTGTCGGTGTGTGTGTGTGTGTTGTCGGTGTGTGTGTGTGTGTGTTGTCGGTGTGTGTGTGTGTGTTGTATGTGTGTGTCGGTGTGTGTGTGTGTCGGTGTGTGTGTGTGTGTGTGTTGTCGGTGTGTGTGTGTGTGTGTTGTCGGTGTGTGTGTGTGTGTTGTCAGTGTGTGTGTGTGTGTGTGTGTTGTCGGTGTGTGTGTGTGTGTGTGTGTGTTGTCGGTGTGTGTGTGTGTGTGTGTTGTCGGTGTGTGTGTGTGTGTGTTGTCGGTGTGTGTGTGTGTCGGTGTGTGTGTGTGTGTGTGTGTTGTCGGTGTGTGTGTGTGTGTTGTCGGTGTGTATGTGTGTGTGTTGTCAGTGTGTGTGTGTGTGTGTTGTCGGTGTGTGTGTGTTTATGTGTTGTTGGTGTGTGTGTGTGTAAAGTTGTCGGTGTGTGTGTGTGTGTGTGTTGTCGGTGTGTGTGTGTGTTGTCGGTGTGTGTGTGTGTGTTGTCGGTGTGTGTGTGTGTGTGTTGTTGGTTTGTGTGTGTGTGTGTGTGTTGTCGGTGTGTGTGTGTGAGTTGTCGGTGTGTGTGTGTGTGTGTGTTGTGTGTGTGTGTCGGTGTGTGTGTGTGTCGGTGTGTGTGTGTGTGTGTGTTGTCGGTGTGTGTGTGTGTGTGTTGTCGGTGTGTGTGTGTGTGTTGTCAGTGTGTGTGTGTGTGTGTGTGTTGTCGGTGTGTGTCTGTGTGTGTGTGTGTTGTCGGTGTGTGTGTGTGTGTGTGTGTGTGTTGTCGGTGTGTGTGTGTGTTGTCGGTGTGTGTGTGTGTGTGTGTGTGTGTGTTGTCGGTGTGTGTGTGTTGTCGGTGTGTGTGTGTGTGTTGTCGGTGTGTATGTGTGTGTGTTGTCAGTGTGTGTGTGTGTTGTCGGTGTGTGTGTGTTTATGTGTTGTCGGTGTGTGTGTGTGTGTGTTGTCGGTGTGTGTGTGTGTGTGTGTTGTCTTTGTGTGTGTGTGTTGTCGGTGTGTATGTGTGTGTCTGTTGTCGGTGTGTGTGTGTGTGTATTGTTGGTTTGTGTGTGTGTTTGTGTGTTGTCGGTGTGTGTGTGTGAGTTGTCGGTGTGTGTGTGTGTGTGTGTTGTGTGTGTGTGTCGGTGTGTGTGTGTGTCGGTGTGTGTGTGTGTGTTGTCAGTGTGTGTGTGTGTGTGTTGTCGGTGTGTGTGTGTGTGTTGTCAGTGTGTGTGTGTGTGTGTGTGTTGTCGGTGTGTGTGTGTGTGTGTGTGTGTGTTGTCGGTGTGTGTGTGTGTGTGTGTGTTGTCGGTGTGTGTGTGTGTTGTCGGTGTGTGTGTGTGTGTGTGTTGTCGGTGTGTGTGTGTTTTCGGTGTGTGTGTGTGTGTTGTCGGTGTGTGTGTGTGTGTTGTCGGTGTGTGTGTGTGTGTGTGTGTGTGTGTTGTCGGTGTGTGTGTGTGTGTGTTGTCGGTGTGTGTGTGTGTTGTCGGTGTGTGTGTTTGTTGTCGGTGTGTATGTGTGTGTGTTGTCAGTGTGTGTGTGTGTGTGTGTTGTCGGTGTGTGTGTGTGTGTTGTCGGTGTGTGTGTGTGTTGTCGGTGTGTATGTGTGTGTGTTGTCAGTGTGTGTGTGTGTGTTGTCGGTGTGTGTGTGTGTGTTGTCGGTGTGTGTGTGTGTGTTGTCGGTGTGTGTGTGTGTTGTCGGTGTGTGTGTGTTGTCGGTGTGTGTGTGTGTGTGTTGTCGGTTTGTGTGTGTGTGTGTGTGTTGTCGGTGTGTGTGTGTGTTGTCGGTGTGTGTGTGTGTGTGTTGTCGGTGTGTGTGTGTGTGTGTGTTGTGTGTGTGTGTTGTCGGTGTGTGTGTGTGTGTGTGTTGTCGGTGTGTGTGTGTTGTCGGTGTGTGTGTGTGTGTTGTCGGTGTGTGTGTGTGTGTGTTGTCGGTGTGTGTGTGTGTGTTGTCGGTGTGTGTGTGTGTGTTGTGTGTGTGTGTGTTGTCGATGTGTGTGTGTGTGTGTTGTCGGTGTGTGTGTGTGTTGTGTGTGTGTGTGTTGTCGGTGTGTGTGTGTGTGTGTGTGTTGTTGGTGTGTGTGTGTGTTGTGTGTGTGTGTGTTGTCAGTGTGTGTGTGTGTGTGTTGTCGGTGTGTGTGTGTGTGTTGTCGGTGTGTGTGTGTGTTGTTGGTTTGTGTGTGTGTGTGTTGTCGGTGTGTGTGTGTGTGTTGTCGGTGTGTGTGTGTGTGTGTTGTCGGTGTGTGTGTGTGTGTTGTGTGTGTGTGTCGGTGTGTGTGTGTGTCGGTGTGTGTGTGTGTGTGTGTTGTCGGTGTGTGTGTGTGTGTGTTGTCGGTGTGTGTGTGTGTGTGTGTTGTCAGTGTGTGTGTGTGTGTGTGTTGTCGGTGTGTGTGTGTGTGTGTGTGTTGTTGGTGTGTGTGTGTGTTGTGTGTGTGTGTGTTGTCAGTGTGTGTGTGTGTGTGTTGTCGGTGTGTGTGTGTGTGTTGTCGGTGTGTGTGTGTGTTGTTGGTTTGTGTGTGTGTGTGTGTGTTGTCGGTGTGTGTGTGTGTGTTGTCGGTGTGTGTGTGTGTGTGTTGTCGGTGTGTGTGTGTGTGTTGTGTGTGTGTGTCGGTGTGTGTGTGTGTCGGTGTGTGTGTGTGTGTGTGTTGTCGGTG
Source organism: Salmo salar (assembly GCF_965601325.2). Taxonomy (NCBI): domain Eukaryota; kingdom Metazoa; phylum Chordata; class Actinopteri; order Salmoniformes; family Salmonidae; genus Salmo; species Salmo salar. The sequence continues at coordinate 24,537 of NW_027675376.1, forward strand.
TGTGTGTGTGTGTGTTGTCGGTGTGTGTGTGTGTGTTGTCGGTGTGTGTGTGTGTTGTTGGTTTGTGTGTGTGTGTGTGTGTTGTCGGTGTGTGTGTGTGTGTTGTCGGTGTGTGTGTGTGTGTGTGTTGTCGGTGTGTGTGTGTGTGTTGTGTGTGTGTGTCGGTGTGTGTGTGTGTCGGTGTGTGTGTGTGTGTGTTGTCGGTGTGTGTGTGTGTGTGTTGTCGGTGTGTGTGTGTGTGTGTGTTGTCAGTGTGTGTGTGTGTGTGTGTTGTCGCTGTGTGTGTGTTGTCGGTGTGTGTGTGTGTGTTGTCGGTGTGTATGTGTGTGTGTTGTCAGTGTGTGTGTGTGTGTGTTGTCGGTGTGTGTGTGTTTATGTGTTGTCGGTGTGTGTGTGTGTGTGTTGTCGGTGTGTGTGTGTGTGTGTTGTCTTTGTGTGTGTGTGTTGTCGGTGTGTGTGTGTGTGTGTGTGTTGTCGGTGTGTGTGTGTGTGTATTGTTGGTTTGTGTGTGTGTGTGTGTGTTGTCGGTGTGTGTGTGTGAGTTGTCGGTGTGTGTGTTTGTGTGTGTTGTGTGTGTGTGTCGGTGTGTGTGTGTGTCGGTGTGTGTGTGTGTGTTGTCAGTGTGTGTGTGTGTGTGTTGTCGGTGTGTGTGTGTTGTCAGTGTGTGTGTGTGTGTGTGTGTTGTCGGTGTGTGTGTGTGTGTGTGTGTGTGTTGTCGGTGTGTGTGTGTGTGTGTGTGTTGTCGGTGTGTGTGTGTGTTGTCGGTGTGTGTGTGTGTGTGTGTGTGTTGTCGGTGTGTGTGTGTTTTCGGTGTGTGTGTGTGTGTTGTCGGTGTGTGTGTGTGTGTTGTCGGTGTGTGTGTGTGTGTGTGTGTGTGTGTTGTCGGTGTGTGTGTGTGTGTGTTGTCGGTGTGTGTGTGTGTTGTCGGTGTGTGTGTTTGTTGTCGGTGTGTATGTGTGTGTGTTGTCAGTGTGTGTGTGTGTGTGTGTTGTCGGTGTGTGTGTGTGTGTTGTCGGTGTGTGTGTGTGTTGTCGGTGTGTATGTGTGTGTGTTCTCAGTGTGTGTGTGTGTGTTGTCGGTGTGTGTGTGTGTGTGTGTTGTCGGTGTGTGTGTGTGTGTTGTCGGTGTGTGTGTGTGTTGTCGGTGTGTGTGTGTTGTCGGTGTGTGTGTGTGTGTGTTGTCGGTTTGTGTGTGTGTGTGTGTGTTGTCGGTGTGTGTGTGTGTTGTCGGTGTGTGTGTGTGTGTGTTGTCGGTGTGTGTGTGTGTGTTGTCGGTGTGTGTGTGTGTTGTCGGTGTGTGTGTGTTGTCGGTGTGTGTGTGTGTGTGTTGTCGGTTTGTGTGTGTGTGTGTTGTCGGTGTGTGTGTGTGTTGTCGGTGTGTGTGTGTGTGTGTTGTCGGTGTGTGTGTGTGTGTTGTCGGTGTGTGTGTGTGTGTTGTGTGTGTGTGTGTTGTCGTTGTGTGTGTGTGTGTTGTCGATGTGTGTGTGTGTGTGTTGTCGGTGTGTGTGTGTGTTGTGTGTGTGTGTGTTGTCGGTGTGTGTGTGTGTGTGTTGTTGGTGTGTGTGTGTGTTGTGTGTGTGTGTGTTGTCAGTGTGTGTGTGTGTGTGTTGTCTGTCTGTGTGTGTGTGTGTGTTGTCGGTGTGTGTGTGTGTGTGTTGTCGGTGTGTGTGTGTGTGTTGTCGGTGTGTGTGTGTGTTGTCGGTGTGTGTGTGTGTGAGTGTTGTCGGTGTGTGTGTGTTGTCGGTGTGTGTGTGTGTGTGTTGTGTGTGTGTGTGTTGTCGGTGTGTGTGTGTGTTGTCGGTGTGTGTGTGTGTTGTCGGTGTGTGTGTGTGTGTGTGTGTGTGTGTGTTGTCGGTGTGTGTGTGTGTTGTCGGTGTGTGTGTGTGTGTGTTGTCGGTGTGTGTGTGTTATCGGTGTGTGTGTGTGTGTGTGTGTTGTCGGTGTGTGTGTGTGTGTTGTCAGTGTGTGTGTGTGTGTTGTCGGTGTGTGTGTGTTGTCAGTGTGTGTGTGTGTGTGTGTGTGTTGTCGGTGTGTGTGTGTGTGTGTGTGTGTGTTGTCGGTGTGTGTGTGTGTGTGTGTGTTGTCGGTGTGTGTGTGTGTTGTCGGTGTGTGTGTGTGTGTGTTGTCGGTGTGTGTGTGTTTTCGGTGTGTGTGTGTGTGTTGTCGGTGTGTGTGTGTGTGTTGTCGGTGTGTGTGTGTGTGTGTGTGTGTGTGTGTGTTGTCGGTGTGTGTGTGTGTGTGTTGTCGGTGTGTGTGTGTTGTCGGTGTGTGTGTTTGTTGTCGGTGTGTATGTGTGTGTGTTGTCAGTGTGTGTGTGTGTGTGTGTTGTCGGTGTGTGTGTGTGTGTTGTCGGTGTGTGTGTGTGTTGTCGGTGTGTATGTGTGTGTGTTGTCAGTGTGTGTGTGTGTGTTGTCGGTGTGTGTGTGTGTGTGTTGTCGGTGTGTGTGTGTGTGTTGTCGGTGTGTGTGTGTGTTGTCGGTGTGTGTGTGTTGTCGGTGAGTGTGTGTGTGTGTTGTCGGTTTGTGTGTGTGTGTGTGTGTGTTGTCGGTGTGTGTGTGTGTTGTCGGTGTGTGTGTGTGTGTGTTGTCGGTGTGTGTGTGTGTGTGTGTTGTGTGTGTGTGTTGTCGGTGTGTGTGTGTGTGTGTGTTGTCGGTGTGTGTGTGTTGTCGGTGTGTGTGTGTGTGTTGTCGGTGTGTGTGTGTGTGTGTTGTCGGTGTGTGTGTGTGTGTTGTCGGTGTGTGTGTGTGTGTTGTGTGTGTGTGTGTTGTCGGTGTGTGTGTGTGTGTTGTCGATGTGTGTGTGTGTGTGTTGTCGGTGTGTGTGTGTGTTGTGTGTGTGTGTGTTGTCGGTGTGTGTGTGTGTGTGTTGTTGGTGTGTGTGTGTGTTGTGTGTGTGTGTGTTGTCAGTGTGTGTGTGTGTGTGTTGTCTGTCTGTGTGTGTGTGTGTGTTGTCGGTGTGTGTGTGTGTGTGTTGTCGGTGTGTGTGTGTGTGTTGTCGGTGTGTGTGTGTGTTGTCGGTGTGTGTGTGTGTGAGTGTTGTCGGTGTGTGTGTGTTGTCGGTGTGTGTGTGTGTGTGTGTTGTGTGTGTGTGTGTTGTCGGTGTGTGTGTGTGTTGTCGGTGTGTGTGTGTGTTGTCGGTGTGTGTGTGTGTGTGTTGTCGGTGTGTGTGTGTTATCGGTGTGTGTGTGTGTGTGTTGTCGGTGTGTGTGTGTGTGTGTGTGTTGTCGGTGTGTGTGTGTGTGTTGTCGGTGTGTGTGTGTGTGTGTGTGTTGTCGGTGTGTGTGTGTTGTCGGTGTGTGTGTGTGTGTGTTGTCGGTGTGTTGTTAGTGTGTGTGTGTGTGTGTGTTGTCGGTGTGTGTGTGTGTGTGTTGTCGGTGTGTGTGTGTGTGTGTTGTGTGTGTGTGTGTTGTCGGTGTGTGTGTGTGTTGTCGGTGTGTGTGTGTGTGTGTTGTCGGTGTGTGTGTGTGTGTGTGTGTTGTTGGTGTGTGTGTGTGTTGTGTGTGTGTGTGTTGTCAGTGTGTGTGTGTGTGTGTTGTCTGTCTGTGTGTGTGTGTGTTGTCGGTGTGTGTGTGTGTGTGTTGTCGGTGTGTGTGTGTGTGTTGTCGGTGTGTGTGTGTGTTGTCGGTGTGTGTGTGTGTGAGTGTTGTCGGTGTGTGTGTGTTGTCGGTGTGTGTGTGTGTGTGTGTTGTGTGTGTGTGTGTTGTCGGTGTGTGTGTGTGTTGTCGGTGTGTGTGTGTGTTGTCGGTGTGTGTGTGTGTGTGTTGTCGGTGTGTGTGTGTTATCGGTGTGTGTGTGTGTGTGTTGTCGGTGTGTGTGTGTGTGTGTGTGTTGTCGGTGTGTGTGTGTGTGTTGTCGGTGTGTGTGTGTGTGTGTGTGTTGTCGGTGTGTGTGTGTTGTCGGTGTGTGTGTGTGTGTGTTGTCGGTGTGTTGTTAGTGTGTGTGTGTGTGTGTGTTGTCGGTGTGTGTGTGTGTGTGTTGTCGGTGTGTGTGTGTGTGTGTTGTGTGTGTGTGTGTTGTCGGTGTGTGTGTGTGTTGTCGGTGTGTGTGTGTGTGTGTTGTCGGTGTGTGTGTGTGTGTGTGTGTTGTTGGTGTGTGTGTGTGTTGTGTGTGTGTGTGTTGTCAGTGTGTGTGTGTGTGTGTTGTCTGTCTGTGTGTGTGTGTGTTGTCGGTGTGTGTGTGTGTGTGTTGTCGGTGTGTGTGTGTGTGTTGTCGGTGTGTGTGTGTGTGTTGTGTGTGTGTGTGTTGTCGGTGTGTGTGTGTGTGTTGTCGATGTGTGTGTGTGTGTGTTGTCGGTGTGTGTGTGTGTTGTGTGTGTGTGTGTTGTCGGTGTGTGTGTGTGTGTGTGTGTTGTTGGTGTGTGTGTGTGTTGTGTGTGTGTGTGTTGTCAGTGTGTGTGTGTGTGTGTTGTCTGTCTGTGTGTGTGTGTGTTGTCGGTGGTGTGTGTGTGTGTTGTCGGTGTGTGTGTGTGTGTTGTCGGTGTGTGTGTGTGTTGTCGGTGTGTGTGTGTGTGAGTGTTGTCGGTGTGTGTGTGTTGTCGGTGTGTGTGTGTGTGTGTGTTGTGTGTGTGTGTGTTGTCGGTGTGTGTGTGTGTTGTCGGTGTGTGTGTGTGTTGTCGGTGTGTGTGTGTGTGTGTTGTCGGTGTGTGTGTGTTATCGGTGTGTGTGTGTGTGTGTTGTCGGTGTGTGTGTGTGTGTGTGTGTTGTCGGTGTGTGTGTGTGTGTTGTCGGTGTGTGTGTGTGTGTGTGTGTTGTCGGTGTGTGTGTGTTGTCGGTGTGTGTGTGTGTGTGTTGTCGGTGTGTTGTTAGTGTGTGTGTGTGTGTGTGTTGTCGGTGTGTGTGTGTGTGTGTTGTCGGTGTGTGTGTGTGTGTTGTGTGTGTGTGTGTTGTCGGTGTGTGTGTGTGTTGTCGGTGTGTGTGTGTGTGTGTTGTCGGTGTGTGTGTGTGTGTGTGTGTTGTTGGTGTGTGTGTGTGTGTGTTGTGTGTGTGTGTGTTGTCGGTGTGTGTGTGTGTTGTCGGTGTGTGTGTGTGTGTGTTGTCGGTGTGTGTGTGTGTGTGTTGTCGGTATGTGTGTGTGTGTGTTGTCGGTGTGTGTGTGTGTGTTGTGTGTGTGTGTGTTGTCGATGTGTGTGTGTGTGTGTTGTCGGTGTGTGTGTGTGTTGTGTGTGTGTGTGTTGTCGGTGTGTGTGTGTGTGTGTGTGTTGTTGGTGTGTGTGTGTGTTGTGTGTGTGTGTGTTGTCAGTGTGTGTGTGTGTGTGTTGTCGGTGTGTGTGTGTGTGTTGTCGGTGTGTGTGTGTGTTGTTGGTTTGTGTGTGTGTGTGTGTGTTGTCGGTGTGTGTGTGTGTGTTGTCGGTGTGTGTGTGTGTGTGTTGTCGGTGTGTGTGTGTGTGTTGTGTGTGTGTGTCGGTGTGTGTGTGTGTCGGTGTCTGTGTGTGTGTGTGTTGTCGGTGTGTGTGTGTGTGTGTTGTCGGTGTGTGTGTGTGTGTGTTGTCGGTGTGTGTGTGTGTTGTTGGTTTGTGTGTGTGTGTGTGTGTTGTCGGTGTGTGTGTGTGTGTTGTCGGTGTGTGAGTGTGTGTGTTGTCGGTGTGTGTGTGTGTGTTGTGTGTGTGTGTCGGTGTGTGTGTGTGTCGGTGTGTGTGTGTGTGTGTGTTGTCGGTGTGTGTGTGTGTGTGTTGTCGGTGTGTGTGTGTGTGTTGTCAGTGTGTGTGTGTGTGTGTGTTGTCGGTGTGTGTGTGTGTGTGTGTTGTCGGTGTGTGTGTGTGTGTGTGTGTGTTGTCGGTGTGTGTGTGTGTGTGTTGTCGGTGTGTGTGTGTGTGTGTGTGTGTGTGTTGTCGGTGTGTGTGTGTTGTCGGTGTGTGTGTGTGTGTTGTCGGTGTGTATGTGTGTGTGTTGTCAGTGTGTGTGTGTGTGTGTTGTCGGTGTGTGTGTGTTTATGTGTTGTCGGTGTGTGTGTGTGTGTGTTGTCGGTGTGTGTGTGTGTGTGTGTTGTCTTTGTGTGTGTGTGTTGTCGGTGTGTGTGTGTGTGTGTGTTGTCGGTGTGTGTGTGTGTGTGTGTATTGTTGGTTTGTGTGTGTGTGTGTGTGTTGTCGGTGTGTGTGTGTGAGTTGTCGGTGTGTGTGTTTGTGTGTGTTGTGTGTGTGTGTCGGTGTGTGTGTGTGTCGGTGTGTGTGTGTGTGTTGTCAGTGTGTGTGTGTGTGTGTTGTCGGTGTGTGTGTGTTGTCAGTGTGTGTGTGTGTGTGTGTGTTGTCGGTGTGTGTGTGTGTGTGTGTGTGTGTTGTCGGTGTGTGTGTGTGTGTGTGTGTTGTCGGTGTGTGTGTGTGTTGTCGGTGTGTGTGTGTGTGTGTGTGTGTTGTCGGTGTGTGTGTGTTTTCGGTGTGTGTGTGTGTGTTGTCGGTGTGTGTGTGTGTGTTGTCGGTGTGTGTGTGTGTGTGTGTGTGTGTTGTCGGTGTGTGTGTGTGTGTGTTGTCGGTGTGTGTGTGTGTTGTCGGTGTGTGTGTTTGTTGTCGGTGTGTATGTGTGTGTGTTGTCAGTGTGTGTGTGTGTGTGTGTTGTCGGTGTGTGTGTGTGTGTTGTCGGTGTGTGTGTGTGTTGTCGGTGTGTATGTGTGTGTGTTCTCAGTGTGTGTGTGTGTGTTGTCGGTGTGTGTGTGTGTGTGTTGTCGGTGTGTGTGTGTGTGTTGTCGGTGTGTGTGTGTGTTGTCGGTGTGTGTGTGTTGTCGGTGTGTGTGTGTGTGTGTTGTCGGTTTGTGTGTGTGTGTGTGTGTTGTCGGTGTGTGTGTGTGTTGTCGGTGTGTGTGTGTGTGTGTTGTCGGTGTGTGTGTGTGTGTTGTCGGTGTGTGTGTGTGTGTTGTGTGTGTGTGTGTTGTCGGTGTGTGTGTGTGTGTTGTCGATGTGTGTGTGTGTGTGTTGTCGGTGTGTGTGTGTGTTGTGTGTGTGTGTGTTGTCGGTGTGTGTGTGTGTGTGTTGTTGGTGTGTGTGTGTTGTGTGTGTGTGTGTTGTCAGTGTGTGTGTGTGTGTGTTGTCTGTCTGTGTGTGTGTGTGTGTTGTCGGTGTGTGTGTGTGTGTGTTGTCGGTGTGTGTGTGTGTGTTGTCGGTGTGTGTGTGTGTTGTCGGTGTGTGTGTGTGAGTGTTGTCGGTGTGTGTGTGTTGTCGGTGTGTGTGTGTGTGTGTTGTGTGTGTGTGTGTTGTCGGTGTGTGTGTGTGTTGTCGGTGTGTGTGTGTGTTGTCGGTGTGTGTGTGTGTGTGTGTGTGTGTTGTCGGTGTGTGTGTGTTATCGGTGTGTGTGTGTGTGTGTTGTCGGTGTGTGTGTGTGTGTGTGTTGTCGGTGTGTGTGTGTTATCGGTGTGTGTGTGTGTGTGTTGTCGGTGTGTGTGTGTGTGTGTGTTGTCGGTGTGTGTGTGTGTGTTGTCGGTGTGTGTGTGTGTGTGTGTGTTGTCGGTGTGTGTGTGTTGTCGGTGTGTGTGTGTGTGTGTTGTCGGTGTGTGTGTGTGTGTTGTGTGTGTGTGTGTTGTCGGTGTGTGTGTGTGTTGTCGGTGTGTGTGTGTGTGTGTGTGTTGTCGGTGTGTGTGTGTGTGTGTGTGTTGTCGGTGTGTGTGTGTGTGTTGTCGATGTGTGTGTGTGTGTGTTGTCGGTGTGTGTGTGTGTTGTGTGTGTGTGTGTTGTCGGTGTGTGTGTGTGTGTGTTGTTGGTGTGTGTGTGTGTTGTGTGTGTGTGTGTTGTCAGTGTGTGTGTGTGTGTGTTGTCTGTCTGTGTGTGTGTGTGTGTTGTCGGTGTGTGTGTGTGTGTGTTGTTGGTGTGTGTGTGTGTGTTGTCGGTGTGTGTGTGTGTTGTCGGTGTGTGTGTGTGTGAGTGTTGTCGGTGTGTGTGTGTTGTCGGTGTGTGTGTGTGTGTGTTGTGTGTGTGTGTGTTGTCGGTGTGTGTGTGTGTTGTCGGTGTGTGTGTGTGTTGTCGGTGTGTGTGTGTGTGTGTGTGTGTGTGTTGTCGGTGTGTGTGTGTGTTGTCGGTGTGTGTGTGTGTGTGTTGTCGGTGTGTGTGTGTTATCGGTGTGTGTGTGTGTGTGTTGTCGGTGTGTGTGTGTGTGTGTGTGTTGTCGGTGTGTGTGTGTGTGTTGTCGGTGTGTGTGTGTGTGTGTGTGTTGTCGGTGTGTGTGTGTTGTCGGTGTGTGTGTGTGTGTGTTGTCGGTGTGTGTTTGTGTGTTGTGTGTGTGTGTGTTGTCGGTGTGTGTGTGTGTTGTCGGTGTGTGTGTGTGTGTGTGTGTTGTCGGTGTGTGTGTGTGTGTGTGTGTTGTTGGTGTGTGTGTGTGTGTGTTGTGTGTGTGTGTTGTCGGTGTGTGTGTGTGTTGTCGGTGTGTGTGTGTGTGTGTGTGTTGTCGGTGTGTGTGTGTGTGTGTTGTCGGTATGTGTGTGTGTGTGTTGTCGGTGTGTGTTTGTGTTGTCGGTGTGTGTGTGTGTGTTGTCGGTGTGTGTGTGTGTTAGTGTTGTCGGTGTGTGTGTGTTGTCAGTGTGTGTGTGTGTGTGTTGTCTGTCTGTGTGTGTGTGTGTGTTGTCGGTGTGTGTGTGTGTGTGTTGTCGGTGTGTGTGTGTGTGTTGTCGGTGTGTGTGTGTGTTGTCGGTGTGTGTGTGTGTGAGTGTTGTCGGTGTGTGTGTGTTGTCGGTGTGTGTGTGTGTGTGTTGTGTGTGTGTGTGTTGTCGGTGTGTGTGTGTGTTGTCGGTGTGTGTGTGTGTTGTCGGTGTGTGTGTGTGTGTGTGTGTGTGTGTGTTGTCGGTGTGTGTGTGTGTTGTCGGTGTGTGTGTGTGTGTGTTGTCGGTGTGTGTGTGTTATCGGTGTGTGTGTGTGTGTGTTGTCGGTGTGTGTGTGTGTGTGTGTGTTGTCGGTGTGTGTGTGTGTGTTGTCGGTGTGTGTGTGTGTGTGTGTGTTGTCGGTGTGTGTGTGTTGTCGGTGTGTGTGTGTGTGTGTTGTCGGTGTGTGTGTGTGTGTTGTGTGTGTGTGTGTTGTCGGTGTGTGTGTGTGTTGTCGGTGTGTGTGTGTGTGTGTGTGTTGTCGGTGTGTGTGTGTGTGTGTGTTGTTGGTGTGTGTGTGTGTGTGTTGTGTGTGTGTGTGTTGTCGGTGTGTGTGTGTGTTGTCGGTGTGTGTGTGTGTGTGTGTGTTGTCGGTGTGTGTGTGTGTGTGTTGTCGGTATGTGTGTGTGTGTGTTGTCGGTGTGTGTTTGTGTTGTCGGTGTGTGTGTGTGTGTGTGTTGTCGGTGTGTGTGTGTTGTCGGTGTGTGTGTGTGTGTGTTGTGTGTGTGTGTGTTGTCGGTGTGTGTGTGTGTTGTCGTGTGTGTGTGTGTGTGTTGTCGGTGTGTGTGTGTGTTGTCGGTGTGTGTGTGTGTTGTGTTGTCGGTGTGTGTGTGTGTTGTCGGTGTGTGTGTGTGTGTGTTGTCTGTCGTGTGTGTGTGTGTGTTGTCGGTGTGTGTGTGTGTGTGTTGTCGGTGTGTGTGTGTGTGTGTGTGTCGGTGTGTGTGTGTGTGTTGTCGGTGTGTGTGTGTGTGTGTGTGTTGTCGGTGTGTGTGTGTTGTCGGTGTGTGTGTGTGTGTGTTGTGTGTGTGTGTGTTGTGTGTGTGTGTGTGTGTGTTGTCGGTGTGTGTGTGTGTTGTCGGTGTGTGTGTGTGGTGTGTGTGTGTGTGTGTGTGTTGTCGGTGTGTGTGTGTGTTGTCGGTGTGTGTGTGTGTGTGTTGTCGGTGTGTGTGTGTGTGTGTTGTCGGTTGTGTGTGTGTGTGTGTGGTGTGCGTGTGTGTGTGTGTGTGTGTGTGTTGTCGGTGTGTGTGTGTGTGTGTGTTGGTGGTGTGTGTGTGTGTGTGTGTTGTCGTGTGTGTGTGTGTGTGTCGTGTGTGTGTGTGTGTGTGTTGTCGTGTGTGTGTGTGTGTGTGTGTGTGTGGTGTGGTGTGTGTGTCGGTGTGTGGTGTGTGTTGTCGTGTGTGTGTGTGTGTGTGTGTGTTGTCGGTGTGTGTGTGTGTGTGTGTTGGTTGGTGTGTGTGTGTGTGTGTGTGTGTGTGTGTGTGTTGTCGGTGTGTGTGTGTGTTGTCGGTGTGTGTGTGTGTGTGTGTGTTGTCGGTGTGTGTGTGTGTGTGTTGTCGGTGTGTGTGTGTGTGTGTTGTCGGTGTGTGTTTGTGTTGTCGGTGTGTGTGTGTGTGTGTGTTGTCGGTGTGTGTGTGTGTTGTGTTGTCGGTGTGTGTGTGTGTGTGTGTCGTGTGTGTGTGTGTTGTCGTGTGTGTGGTGTGTGTGTGTGTGTGTGTTGTCGGTGTGTGTGTGTGTGTGTTGTCGGTGTGTGTGTGTGTGTGTGTGTGTGTGTGTCGGTGTGTGTGTGTGTGTGTTGTCGGTGTGTGTGTGTGTGTGTGTGTGTGTTGTCGTGTGTGTGTGTGTGTGTTGTCGGTGTGTGTGTGGTGTGTGTTGTCGGTGTGTGTGTGTGTGTGTTGTCGGTGTGTGTGTGTTGTCGGTGTGTGTGTGTGTGTTGTCGGTGTGTGTGTGTGTGTGTGTCGGTTGTGTGTGTGTGTGTGTGTGTTGTCGGTGTGTGTGTGTGTGTGTTGTCGGTGTGTGTGTGTGTTGTCGGTGTGTGTGTGTGTGTTGTGTGTGTGTGTTGTCGGTGTGTGTGTGTGTGTGTGTCGGTGTGTGTGTGTTGTCGGTGTGTGTGTGTGTGTGTTGTCGGTGTGTGTGTGTGTGTTGTCGTGTGTGTGTGTGTTGTCGGTGTGTGTGTGTGTGTTGTCGGTGTGTGTGTGTTGTGGTTGTCGGTGTGTGTGTGTGTTGTCGGTGTGTGTGTGTGTGTGTGTGTGTGTGTGTTGTCGGTGTGTGTGTGTGTGTTGTCGTGTGTGTGTGTGTGTGTCGGTGTGTGTGTGTGTGTGTTGTCGGTGTGTGTGTGTGTGTTGTCGGTGTGTGTGTGTGTGTGTGTCGGTGTGTGTGTGTGTGTCGGTCGTGTGTGTGTGTGTGTTGTCGGTGTGTGTGTGTGTGTTGTCGGTGTGTGTGTGTGTGTGTCTGTCGGTGTGTGTGTGTGTGTGTTGTCGGTGTGTGTGTGTGTGTGTTGTCGGTGTGTGTGTGTGTGTGTGTTGTCGTGTGTGTGTGTTGTCGGTGTGTGTGTGTGTGTGTGTGTGTTGCGTGTGTGTGTGTTGTCGGTGTGTGTGTGTGTTGTCGGTGTGTGTGTGTGTGTTGTCGGTGTGTGTGTGTGTGTGCGTGTGTGTCGGTGTGTGTGTGTGTCGTCGTGTGTGTGTGTGTGTTGTCGGTGTGTGTGTGTGTGTGTTGTCGGTGTGTGTGTGTGTGTTGTCGGTGGTGTGTGTGTGTTGTCGGTGTGTGTGTGTGTGTTGTCGGTGTGTGTGTGTGTGTTGTCGGTGTGTGTGTGTGTTGTCGGTGTGTGTGTGTGTGTTGTCGGTGTGTGTGTGTGTGTTGTGTGTGTGGTGTGTGTGTTGTCGGTCGTGTGTGTTGGTGTGTGTGTTGTCGGTGTGTGTGTGTGTGTTGTCGGTGTGTGTGTGTGTGTGTTGTCGGTGTGTGTGTGTTGTCGTGTGTGCGTGTGTTGTCGGTGTGTGTGTGCGTGTGTTGTCGGTGTGTGTGTGTGTCGGTGTCGTGTGTGTGTGGTGTGTGTGTGTGTCGGTGTCGTGTGTGTGTGTCGTGTGTGTCGTGTGTGTTGTCGTGTGTGTTGTCGTCGTGTGTGTGTGTGTGTGTTGTCGGTGTGTGTGTGTGTGTGTTGTCGGTGTGTGTGTGTGTGTTGTCGGTGTGTGTGTGTGTGTGTGTGTTGTCGGTGTGTGTGTGTGTGTGTGTTGTCGGTGTGTGTGTGTGTGTGTCGGTGTGTCGTGTGTGTGTGTGTTGTCGGTGTGTGTGTGTGTGTTGTCGGTGTGTGTGTGTGTTGTCGGTGTCTGTGTGTGTGTGTTGTCGGTGTGTGTGTGTGTGTGCGTGTGTTGTCGGTGTGTGTGTGTGTGTTGTCGGTGTGTGTGTGTGTGTGTGTTGTCGGTGTGTGTGTGTGTGTGTTGTCGGTGTGTGTGTGTGTGTCGTGTGCGTGTGTGTGTGTCGTGTGTGTGTGTGTGTTGTCGGTGTGTGTGTGTGTGTGTGTCGGTGTGTGTGTGTGTGTTGTCGGTGTGTGTGTGTGTGTGTGTGTGTCGTGTGTGTGTGTGTGTGTGTCGGTGTGTGTGTGTGTGTGTGTGTCGGTGTGTGTGTGTGTGTTGTCGGTGTGTGTGTGTGTGTGTGTGTCGGTGTGCGTGTGTGTGTGTTGTGTGTGTCGTGTGTGTGTGTGTGTTGTCGGTGTGTGTGTGTGTGTGTGTTGTCGTGTGTGTGTGTTGTCGTGTGTGTGTGTGTTGTCGGTGTGTGTGTGTGTGTGTGTTGTCGGTGTGTGTGTGTGTGTGTGTTGTCGGTGTGTGTGTGTGTTGTCGTGTGTGTGTGTGGTGTGTGTGTGTGTGTTGTCGGTGTGTGTGTGTGTGTGTGTTTGTCGGTGTGTGTGTGTGTGTGTTGTCGGTGTGTGTGTGTGTGTTGTCGGTGTGTGTGTGTGTGTTGTCGGTGTGTGTGTGTGTGTGTTGTCGGTGTGTGTGTGTGTGTGTTGTCGGTGTGTGTGTTGTCGGTGTGTGTGTGCGTGTGTGTGTGTGTGTGTGTGTGTTGTCGGTGTGTGTGTGTGTGTTGTGTCGGTGTGCGTGTTGTCGTGTGTGTGTTGTCGGTGTGTGTGTGTGTGTGTGTGTTGTCGGTGTGTGTGTGTGTTGTCGGTGTGTGCGTGTGTGTGGTGTGTGTGTGTGTCGGTGTGTGTGTGTGTGTTGTGGTGTGTGTGTGCGTGTGTGTGTGTGTGTGTGTTGTCGGTGTGTGTGTGTGTGTGTTGTCGGTGTGTGTGTGTGTGTGTGTGTGCGTGTTGTCGTGTGTGTGTGTGTGTTGTCGGTGTGTGTGTGTGTGTGTTGTGTGTGTGTGTGTTGTCGGTGTGTGTGTGTGTGTGTTGTCGGTGTGTGTGTGTGTGTTGTCGGTGTGTGTGTGTCGTTGTCGGTGTGTGTGTGTGTGTGTTGTCGGTGTGTGTGTGTGTGTGTGTGTGTGTGTCGGTGTGTGTGTGTGTGTGTTGTCGTGTGTGTGTGTGTGTGTGTTGTCGGTGTGTGTGTGTGTGTGTCGTCGTGTGTGTGTGTGTGTGTTGTCGGTGTGTGTGTGTGTGTTGTCGTGTGTGTGTGTGTGTGTTGTCGGTGTGTGTGTGTGTGTGTGTGTTGTCGTGTGTGTGTGTGTTGTCGGTGTGTGTGTGTGTGTGTTGTCGGTGTGTGTGTGTGTCGTGTTGTCGGTGTGTGTGTGTGTGTCGGTGTCGTGTGTGTGTGTGTTGTCGGTGTTTGTGTGTGTGTGGTGTCGTTGTGTGTGTGTGTGTGTTGTCGGTGTGTGTGTGTGTGTGTTGTCGGTGTGTGTGTGTGTGTGTTGTGTGTTGTCGGTGTGTGTGTGTGTTGTCGGTGTTGTGTGTGTGTGTGTTGTCGGTGTGTGTGTGTGTGTGTGTCGTGTGTGTGTGTGTGTGTGGTGTTGTCGGTGTGTGTGTGTGTGTTGTCGGTGTGTGTGTGTGTGTTGTCTGGTGTGTGTGTGTGTGTGTGTTGTCGGTGTGTGTGTGTGTGTGTGTGTGTGTGTGTGTCGGTGTGTGTGTGTGTCGGTGTCGTGTGTGTGTGTGTGTTGTCGGCGTGTGTGTGTGTGTGTGTTGCTCGGTGTGTGTGTGTGTGTGTTGTCGGTGTGTGTGTGTGTGTTGTTGGTCGGTGTGTGTGTGTGTGTGTGTTGTCAGTGTGTGTGTGTGTGTGTTGTCGGTGTGTGTGTGTGTGTGTTGTCGGTGTGTGTGTGTGTTGTCGGTGTGTGTGTGTGTGTTGTGGGTCGTGTGTGTGTGTGTTGTCGGTGTGTGTGTGTGTGTGTGTGTGTGTGTTGTCGGTGTGTGTGTGTGTGTGTTGTCGGTGTGTGTGTGTGTATTTGGCCGGTGTGTATGTGTGTGTGTTGTCCCAGTGTGTGTGTGTGTGTGTGTGTTGTCGGTGTGTGTGTGTGTGTGTGTCGTGTGTGTGTGTCGGTGTGTGTGTGTTGTCGGTGTGTATGTGTGTGTGTTGTCGGTGTGTGTGTGTGTGTGTGTCGGTGTCAGTGTGTGTGTGTGTGTGTGCGCTGCTCGGTGTGTGTGTGTGTGTGTGTTGTCGGTGTGTGTGTGTGTGTGGGTCGGTGTGTGTGTGTTGTCGGTGTGTATGTGTGTGTGTTGTCGGTGTGTGTGTGTGTGTGTTGTCGGTCTGTGTGTGTGTGTGTGTGTGTTGTCGGTGTGTGTGTGTTGTCGGTGTGTATGTGTGTGTGTTGTCAGTGTGTGTGTGTGTGTTGTCGGTGTGTGTGTGTGTGTGTTGTCGTGTGTTTGTCTGGTGTGTGTGTGCAGTGTTGTCGGTGTGTGTGTGTGTGTTGTCGGTGTGTGTGTGTGTGTGTCGGTGTGTGTTGTCGGTGTGTGTGTGTGTGTGTGTGTGCTCGGATGTGTGTGTGTGTGTTGTCGGATGTGTGTGTGTGTGTGTGTGTGTTTGTCGGTGTGTGTGTGTGTGTGTCTGTTGGTGTGTGTGTGTGTGTTGTCGGTGTTTGTGTGTGTGTTGTCGGTGCGTGTGTGTGTGTGTGTGTGTGTGTGTTTGTCGGTGTGTGTGTGTGTGTGTTGTCGGTGTGTGTGTGTGTGTGTTGGCGGTGTGTGTGTGTGTTGTTGAATCGTGTGTGTATGTGTGTGTGTTGTCAGTGTGTGTGTGTGTGTGTGTGTTGTCGGTGTGTGTGTGATTATGTGTTGTCAGTGTGTGTGTGTGTGTTGTCGGTGTGTATGTGTGTGTGTTGTCGGTGTGTGTGTGTGTCTGTCGGTGTCGTGTGTGTGTGTGTTGTTGTCGGTGTGTGTGTGTGTGTTGTCCCCGGTGTTGTGTGTGTGTTGTCGGTGTGTGTGTGTTGTCGGTGTGTGTGTGTGTGTGTTGTCGGTTTGTGTGTGTGTGTGTGTGTTGTGCGTGTGTGTGTGTGCATGTGCAGTGTGTGTGTGTGTGTGTCAGTCGGTGTGTGTGTGTGTGTTGTCGGTGTGTGTGTGTGTGTATGTGTGTGTCGGTGTGTGTGTGTGTGTGTGTGTCGTGTGTGTGTGTGTGTGTGTTGTCGGTGTGTGTGTGTGTTGTCGGTGTGTGTGTGTGTTGTCGGTGTGTGTGTGTGTGTGTTGTTGGTGTGTGTGTGTTGTGTGTGTGTGTGTTGTCAGTGTGTGTGTGTGTGTGTTGTCTGTCTGTGTGTGTGTGTGTGTTGTCGGTGTGTGTGTGTGTGTGTTGTCGGTGTGTGTGTGTGTGTTGTCGGTGTGTGTGTGTGTTGTCGGTGTGTGTGTGTGAGTGTTGTCGGTGTGTGTGTGTTGTCGGTGTGTGTGTGTGTGTGTTGTGTGTGTGTGTGTTGTCGGTGTGTGTGTGTGTTGTCGGTGTGTGTGTGTGTTGTCGGTGTGTGTGTGTGTGTGTGTGTGTGTTGTCGGTGTGTGTGTGTTATCGGTGTGTGTGTGTGTGTGTTGTCGGTGTGTGTGTGTGTGTGTGTTGTCGGTGTGTGTGTGTTATCGGTGTGTGTGTGTGTGTGTTGTCGGTGTGTGTGTGTGTGTGTGTTGTCGGTGTGTGTGTGTGTGTTGTCGGTGTGTGTGTGTGTGTGTGTGTTGTCGGTGTGTGTGTGTTGTCGGTGTGTGTGTGTGTGTGTTGTCGGTGTGTGTGTGTGTGTTGTGTGTGTGTGTGTTGTCGGTGTGTGTGTGTGTGTGTTGTCGGTGTGTGTGTGTGTGTTGTTCGGTGTGTGTGTGTGTGTTGTCGGTGTTTGTGTGTGTGTGTTGTCGGTGTGTGTGTGTGTGTGTGTGTGTTGTCGGTGTGTGTGTGTGTTGTCGGTGTGTGTGTGTTGTCGGTGTGTGTGTGTGTGTTGTCGGTGTGTGTGTGTGTGTTGTCGGTGTGTGTGTGTGTGTGTCGGTCGGTGTGTGTGTGTTGTGTGTGTGTGTGTTGTCGGTGTGTGTGTGTGTGTTGTCGGTGTGTGTGTGTGTTGTCGGTGTGTGTGTGTGTGTGTTGTCGGTGTGTGTGTGTGTGTTGTCGGTGTGTGTGTGTGTGTTGTCGGTGTTTGTGTGTGTGTTGTCGGTGTGTCGGTGTGTGTGTGTGTTGTCGGTGTGTGTGTGTTGTCGGTGTGTGTGTGTGTTGTCGGTGTGTGTGTGTGTTGTCGTGTGTGTGTGTGTGTGTTGTCGGTGTGTGTGTGTGTGTTGTCGGTGTGTGTGTGTGTGTGTCGTGTGTGTGTGTGTGTTGTGTGTGTGTGTGTTGTCGGTGTGTGTGTGTGTGTTGTCGGTGTGTGTGTGTGTTGTCGGTGTGTGTGTGTGTGTGTTGTCGGTGTGTGTGTGTGTGTGTTGTCGGTCTGTGTGTGTGTGTGTTGTCGGTGTGTGTGTGTGTTGTCGGTGTGTGTGTGTGTGTGTGTTGTCGGTGTGTGTGTGTGTTGTCGGTGTGTATGTGTGTGTGTGTTGTCAGTGTGTGTGTGTGTGTGTGTTGTCGGTGTGTGTGTGTGTGTTGTCGGTGTGTGTGTGTGTGTGTTGTCGGTGTGTATGTGTGTGTGTTGTCAGTGTGTGTGTGTGTGTGTGTTGTCAGTGTGTGTGTGTGTATGTGTTGTCGGTGTGTGTGTGTGTTGTCGGTGTGTGTGTGTGTGTGTGTGTTGTCGGTGTGTGTGTGTGTTGTCGGTGTGTGTGTGTGTGTTGTCGGTGTGTGTGTGTGTGTGTTGTCGGTGTGTGTGTGTGTGTGGTGTGTGTGTGTGCGTGTGTGTGTGTGTGTGTTGTCGTGTGTGTGTGTGTGTGTCGGTGTGTGTGTGTTGTCGGTGTGTGTGTGTGTGTTGTCGGTGTGTGTGTGTGTGTTGTCGGTGTGTGTGTGTGTTGTCGGTGTGTGTGTGTGTGTTGTGTGTGTGTGTGTTGTCGGTGTGTGTGTGTGTGTTGTCGGTGTGTGTGTGTGTTGTCGGTGTGTGTGTGTGTGTGTTATCGGTGTGTGTGTGTGTGTTGTTGGTGTGTGTGTGTGTGTTGTCGGTGTTTGTGTGTGTGTGTTGTCGGTGTGTGTGTGTGTGTGTGTGTGTGTTGTCGGTGTGTGTGTGTGTTGTCGGTGTGTGTGTGTTGTCGGTGTGTGTGTGTGTGTTGTCGGTGTGTGTGTGTGTGTTGTCGGTGTGTGTGTGTGTTGTCGGTGTGTGTGTGTGTTGTGTGTGTGTGTGTTGTCGGTGTGTGTGTGTGTGTTGTCGGTGTGTGTGTGTGTTGTCGGTGTGTGTGTGTGTGTGTTATCGGTGTGTGTGTGTGTGTGTGTTGTCGGTCTGTGTGTGTGTGTGTTGTCGGTGTGTGTGTGTGTTGTCGGTGTGTGTGTGTGTGTGTTGTCGGTGTGTGTGTGTGTTGTCGGTGTGTATGTGTGTGTGTGTTGTCAGTGTGTGTGTGTGTGTGTGTTGTCGGTGTGTGTGTGTGTGTTGTCGGTGTGTGTGTGTGTGTGTTGTCGGTGTGTATGTGTGTGTGTTGTCAGTGTGTGTGTGTGTGTGTGTTGTCAGTGTGTGTGTGTTTATGTTTTGTCGGTGTTTGTGTGTGTTGTCGGTGTGTGTGTGTGTGTGTGTGTTGTCGGTGTGTGTGTGTGTTGTCGGTGTGTGTGTGTGTGTTGTCGGTGTGTGTGTGTGTGTGTTGTCGGTTTGTGTGTGTGTGTGTGTGTTGTCGGTGTGTGTGTGTGTGTTGTCGGTGTGTGTGTGTGTTGTCGGTGTGTGTGTGTGTGTTGTGTGTGTTTGTTGTCGGTGTGTGTGTGTGTGTGTTGTCGGTGTGTGTGTGTGTGTTGTCGGTGTGTGTGTGTGTGTTGTCGGTGTGTGTGTGTGTGTGTGTGTGTTGTCGGTGTGTGTGTGTGTGTTGTCGGTGTGTGTGTGGGTGTTGTCGGTGTGTGTGTGTGTGTGTGTTGTCAGTGTGTGTGTGTGTGTGTTGTTGGTGTGTGTGTGTGTGTTGTCGGTGTTTGTGTGTGTGTGTTGTCGGTGTGTGTGTGTGTGTGTGTGTGTGTGTGTTGTCGGTGTGTGTGTGTGTGTTGTCGGTGTGTGTGTGTGTGTGTTGGCGGTGTGTGTGTGTGTGTTGTCGGTGTGTATGTGTGTGTGTTGTCAGTGTGTGTGTGTGTGTGTGTTGTCGGTGTGTGTGTGATTATGTGTTGTCAGTGTGTGTGTGTGTGTTGTCGGTGTGTGTGTGTGTGTGTTGTCGGTGTGTGTGTGTGTTGTCGGTGTGTGTGTGTGTTGTCGGTGTGTGTGTGTGTTGTCGGTGTGTATGTGTGTGTGTTGTCAGTGTGTGTGTGTGTGTGTGTTGTCGGTGTGTGTGTGTGTGTTGTCGGTGTGTGTGTGTGTTTGTCGGTGTGTATGTGTGTGTGTTGTCAGTGTGTGTGTGTGTGTGTGTGTTGTCAGTGTGTGTGTGTTTATGTTTTGTCGGTGTGTGTGTGTGTGTGTTGTCGGTGTGTGTGTGTGTGTGTGTTGTCGGTGTGTGTGTGTGTTGTCGGTGTGTGTGTGTGTGTTGTCGGTGTGTGTGTGTGTGTGTTGTCGGTTTGTGTGTGTGTGTGTGTGTTGTCGGTGTGTGTGTGTGTGTTGTCGGTGTGTGTGTGTGTTGTCGGTGTGTGTGTGTGTGTTGTGTGTGTTTGTTGTCGGTGTGTGTGTGTGTGTGTTGTCGGTGTGTGTGTGTGTGTTGTCGGTGTGTGTGTGTGTGTGTGTTGTCGGTGTGTGTGTGTGTGTGGTGTGTGTGTGTGTGTTGTCGGTGTGTGTGTGTGTGTGTGTTGTCGATGTGTGTGTGTGTGTGTTGTCGGTGTGTGTGTGTGTGTCTTGTGTGTGTGTGTGTTGTCGGTGTGTGTGTGTGTGTTGTTGGTGTGTGTGTGTGTGTTTTGTGTGTGTGTGTGTTGTCGGTGTGTGTGTGTGTGTGTTGTCGGTGTGTGTGTGTGTTGTCGGTGTGTGTGTGTGTGTGTTGTCGGTGTGTGTGTGTGTGTTGTCGGTGTGTGTGTGTGTTGTCGGTGTGTGTGTGTGTGTGTTGTCGGTGTCTGTGTGTGTGTTGTCGGTGTGTGTGTGTGTTGTCGGTGTGTGTGTGTGTGTTGTCGGTGTGTGTGTGTGTGTGTGTTGTCGGTGTGTGTTTGTGTGTTGTCGGTGTGTGTGTGTGTTGTCGGTGTGTGTGTGTGTGTTGTGTGTGTGTGTGTGTTGTCGGTGTGTGTGTGTGTGTTGTCAGTGTGTGTGTGTGTGTGTGTTGTCGGTGTGTGTGTGTGTGTTGTCGGTGTGTGTGTGTGTGTGTTGTCGGTGTGTGTGTGTGTGTGTGTTGTCGGTGTGTGTGTGTGTGTTGCCGGTGTGTGTGTGTGTGTGTGTTGTCGTTGTCTGTGTGTGTGTGTTGTCGGTGTGTGTGTGTGTGTTGTCGGTGTGTGTGTGTGTGTGTGTGTGTTGTCGGTGTGTGTGTGTGTGTTGTCGGTGTGTGTGTGTGTGTGTTGTCGGTGTGTGTGTGTGATTGTTGTCGGTGTGTGTGTGTGTGTGTTGTCGGTGTGTGTGTGTTGTCGGTGTGTGTGTTGTCGGTGTGTGTGTGTGTGTGTTGTCGGTGTTTGTGTGTGTGTGTTGTCGGTGTGTGTGTGTGTGTGTGTGTGTGTGTTGTCGGTGTGTGTGTGTGTGTGTGTGTTGTCGGTGTGTGTGTGTGTGTTGTCGGTGTGTGTGTGTGTTGTCGGTTTGTATGTGTGTGTGTTGTCAGTGTGTGTGTGTGTGTGTTGTCGGTGTGTGTGTGTTTATGTGTTGTCAGTGTGTGTGTGTGTGTGTTGTCGGTGTGTGTGTGTGTGTGTTGTCGGTGTGTGTGTGTGTTGTCGGTGTGTGTGTGTGTGTTGTCGGTGTGTGTGTGTGTTGTCGGTTTGTGTGTGTGTGTGTGTGTGTGTTGTCGGTGTGTGTGTGTGTGTTGTCGGTGTGTGTGTGTGTTGTCGGTGTGTGTGTGTGTGTTGTGTGTGTGTGTCGGTGTGTGTGTGTTGTCGGTGTGTGTGTGTGTGTGTGTGTTGTCGGTGTGTGTGTGTGTGTTGTCGGTGTGTGTGTGTGTGTGTGTTGTCAGTGTATGTGTGTGTGTGTGTGTTGTCGGTGTGTGTGTGTGTGTGTGTGTTGTCGGTGTGTGTGTGTGTGTGTGTTGTCGGTGTGTGTGTGTGTGTGTTGTCGGTGTGTGTGTGTGTGGTGTGTGTGTGTGTTGTCGGTGTGTGTGTGTTGTCGGTGTGTGTGTGTGTGTTGTCGGTGTGTGTGTGTGTTGTCGGTGTGTGTGTGTGTGTGGTGTCGGTGTGTGTGTGTGTGTGTGTGTGTTGTCGGTGTGTGTGTGTGTGTTGTCGGTGTGTGTGTGTGTGTTGTCGGTGTGTGTGTGTGTGTTGTCGGTGTGTATGTGTGTGTGTTGTCAGTGTGTGTGTGTGTGTGTGTTGTCGGTGTGTGTGTGTTTATGTGTTGTCGGTGTGTGTGTGTGTGTGTTGTCAGTGTGTGTGTGTGTGTGTGTTGTCGGTGTGTGTGTGTGTGTTGTCGGTG
>NW_027675376.1:47500-57500 GCF_965601325.2 Salmo salar
TGTGTGTGTGTGTTGTCGGTGTGTGTGTGTGTGTGTGTGTGTTGTCGGTGTGTGTGTGTGTGTGTTGTCGGTGTGTGTGTGTGTGTGTGTGTGTGTGTTGTCGGTGTGTGTGTGTTGTCGGTGTGTGTGTGTGTGTTGTCGGTGTGTATGTGTGTGTGTTGTCAGTGTGTGTGTGTGTGTGTTGTCGGTGTGTGTGTTTATGTGTTGTCGGTGTGTGTGTGTGTGTGTTGTCGGTGTGTGTGTGTGTGTGTGTTGTCTTTGTGTGTGTGTGTTGTCGGTGTGTGTGTGTGTGTGTTGTCGGTGTGTGTGTGTGTGTATTGTTGGTTTGTGTGTGTGTGTGTGTGTTGTCGGTGTGTGTGTGTGAGTTGTCGGTGTGTGTGTGTGTGTTGTGTGTGTGTGTCGGTGTGTGTGTGTGTCGGTGTGTGTGTGTGTGTTGTCAGTGTGTGTGTGTGTGTGTTGTCGGTGTGTGTGTGTTGTCAGTGTGTGTGTGTGTGTGTGTGTTGTCGGTGTGTGTGTGTGTGTGTGTGTTGTCGGTGTGTGTGTGTGTGTGTTGTCGGTGTGTGTGTGTGTTGTCGGTGTGTGTGTGTGTGTGTGTTGTCGGTGTGTGTGTGTTTTCGGTGTGTGTGTGTGTGTTGTCGGTGTGTGTGTGTGTGTTGTCGGTGTGTGTGTGTGTGTGTGTGTGTGTGTGTGTGTTGTCGGTGTGTGTGTGTGTGTGTTGTCGGTGTGTGTGTGTTGTCGGTGTGTGTGTTTGTTGTCGGTGTGTATGTGTGTGTGTTGTCAGTGTGTGTGTGTGTGTGTGTTGTCGGTGTGTGTGTGTGTGTTGTCGGTGTGTGTGTGTGTTGTCGGTGTGTATGTGTGTGTGTTGTCAGTGTGTGTGTGTGTGTTGTCGGTGTGTGTGTGTGTGTGTTGTCGGTGTGTGTGTGTGTGTTGTCGGTGTGTGTGTGTGTTGTCGGTGTGTGTGTGTTGTCGGTGTGTGTGTGTGTGTGTTGTCGGTTTGTGTGTGTGTGTGTGTGTGTTGTCGGTGTGTGTGTGTGTTGTCGGTGTGTGTGTGTGTGTGTTGTCGGTGTGTGTGTGTTGTGTGTGTGTGTTGTCGGTGTGTGTGTGTGTGTGTGTTGTCGGTGTGTGTGTGTTGTCGGTGTGTGTGTGTGTGTTGTCGGTGTGTGTGTGTGTGTGTTGTCGGTGTGTGTGTGTGTGTTGTCGGTGTGTGTGTGTGTGTTGTGTGTGTGTGTGTTGTCGGTGTGTGTGTGTGTGTGGTCGATGTGTGTGTGTGTGTGTTGTCGGTGTGTGTGTGTGTTGTGTGTGTGTGTGTTGTCGGTGTGTGTGTGTGTGTGTGTGTTGTTGGTGTGTGTGTGTGTTGTGTGTGTGTGTGTTGTCAGTGTGTGTGTGTGTGTGTTGTCTGTCTGTGTGTGTGTGTGTGTTGTCGGTGTGTGTGTGTGTGTTGTCGGTGTGTGTGTGTGTGTTGTCGGTTTGTGTGTGTTGTCGGTGTGTGTGTGTGTGTGTGTTGTGTGTGTGTGTGTTGTCGGTGTGTGTGTCTGTTGTCGGTGTGTGTGTGTGTTGTCGGTGTGTGTGTGTGTGTGTTGTCGGTGTGTGTGTGTTATCGGTGTGTGTGTGTGTGTGTTGTCGGTGTGTGTGTGTGTGTTGTCGGTGTGTGTGTGTGTGTTGTCGGTGTGTGTGTGTGTGTGTGTGTTGTCGGTGTGTGTGTGTTGTCGGTGTGTGTGTGTGTGTGTTGTCGGTGTGTTGTTAGTGTGTGTGTGTGTGTGTGTTGTCGGTGTGTGTGTGTGTGTGTTGTCGGTGTGTGTGTGTGTGTTGTGTGTGTGTGTGTTGTCGGTGTGTGTGTGTGTTGTCGGTGTGTGTGTGTGTGTGTTGTCGGTGTGTGTGTGTGTGTGTTGTTGGTGTGTGTGTGTGTGTGTTGTGTGTGTGTGTGTTGTCGGTGTGTGTGTGTGTTGTCGGTGTGTGTGTGTGTGTGTTGTCGGTGTGTGTGTGTGTGTGTTGTCGGTATGTGTGTGTGTGTGTTGTCGGTGTGTGTGTGTGTGTTGTGTGTGTGTGTGTTGTCGATGTGTGTGTGTGTGTGTTGTCGGTGTGTGTGTGTGTTGTGTGTGTGTGTGTTGTCGGTGTGTGTGTGTGTGTGTGTGTTGTTGGTGTGTGTGTGTGTTGTGTGTGTGTGTGTTGTCAGTGTGTGTGTGTGTGTGTTGTCGGTGTGTGTGTGTGTGTTGTCGGTGTGTGTGTGTGTTGTTGGTTTGTGTGTGTGTGTGTGTGTTGTCGGTGTGTGTGTGTGTGTTGTCGGTGTGTGTGTGTGTGTGTTGTCGGTGTGTGTGTGTGTGTTGTGTGTGTGTGTGTCGGTGTGTGTGTGTGTCGGTGTGTGTGTGTGTGTGTGTTGTCGGTGTGTGTGTGTGTGTGTTGTCGGTGTGTGTGTGTGTGTTGTCGGTGTGTGTGTGTGTTGTTGGTTTGTGTGTGTGTGTGTGTGTTGTCGGTGTGTGTGTGTGTGTTGTCGGTGTGTGTGTGTGTGTGTTGTCGGTGTGTGTGTGTGTGTTGTGTGTGTGTGTGTGTGTGTGTGTGTGTGTGTCGGTGTGTGTGTGTGTGTGTGTTGTCGGTGTGTGTGTGTGTGTGTTGTCGGTGTGTGTGTGTGTGTGTTGTCAGTGTGTGTGTGTGTGTGTGTTGTCGGTGTGTGTGTGTGTGTGTGTTGTCGGTGTGTGTGTGTGTGTGTGTGTGTTGTCGGTGTGTGTGTGTGTGTGTTGTCGGTGTGTGTGTGTGTGTTGTCGGTGTGTGTGTGTGTTGTTGGTTTGTGTGTGTGTGTGTGTGTTGTCGGTGTGTGTGTGTGTGTTGTCAGTGTGTGTGTGTGTGTGTTGTCTGTCTGTGTGTGTGTGTGTGTTGTCGGTGTGTGTGTGTGTGTTGTCGGTGTGTGTGTGTGTGTTGTCGGTTTGTGTGTGTTGTCGGTGTGTGTGTGTGTGTGTGTTGTGTGTGTGTGTGTTGTCGGTGTGTGTGTCTGTTGTCGGTGTGTGTGTGTGTTGTCGGTGTGTGTGTGTGTGTGTTGTCGGTGTGTGTGTGTTATCGGTGTGTGTGTGTGTGTGTTGTCGGTGTGTGTGTGTGTGTTGTCGGTGTGTGTGTGTGTGTTGTCGGTGTGTGTGTGTGTGTGTGTGTTGTCGGTGTGTGTGTGTTGTCGGTGTGTGTGTGTGTGTGTTGTCGGTGTGTTGTTAGTGTGTGTGTGTGTGTGTGTTGTCGGTGTGTGTGTGTGTGTGTTGTCGGTGTGTGTGTGTGTGTTGTGTGTGTGTGTGTTGTCGGTGTGTGTGTGTGTTGTCGGTGTGTGTGTGTGTGTGTTGTCGGTGTGTGTGTGTGTGTGTTGTTGGTGTGTGTGTGTGTGTGTTGTGTGTGTGTGTGTTGTCGGTGTGTGTGTGTGTTGTCGGTGTGTGTGTGTGTGTGTTGTCGGTGTGTGTGTGTGTGTGTTGTCGGTATGTGTGTGTGTGTGTTGTCGGTGTGTGTGTGTGTGTTGTGTGTGTGTGTGTTGTCGATGTGTGTGTGTGTGTGTTGTCGGTGTGTGTGTGTGTTGTGTGTGTGTGTGTTGTCGGTGTGTGTGTGTGTGTGTGTGTTGTTGGTGTGTGTGTGTGTTGTGTGTGTGTGTGTTGTCAGTGTGTGTGTGTGTGTGTTGTCGGTGTGTGTGTGTGTGTTGTCGGTGTGTGTGTGTGTTGTTGGTTTGTGTGTGTGTGTGTGTGTTGTCGGTGTGTGTGTGTGTGTTGTCGGTGTGTGTGTGTGTGTGTTGTCGGTGTGTGTGTGTGTGTTGTGTGTGTGTGTGTCGGTGTGTGTGTGTGTCGGTGTGTGTGTGTGTGTGTGTGTTGTCGGTGTGTGTGTGTGTGTGTTGTCGGTGTGTGTGTGTGTGTTGTCGGTGTGTGTGTGTGTTGTTGGTTTGTGTGTGTGTGTGTGTGTTGTCGGTGTGTGTGTGTGTGTTGTCGGTGTGTGTGTGTGTGTGTTGTCGGTGTGTGTGTGTGTGTTGTGTGTGTGTGTGTGTGTGTGTGTGTGTGTGTCGGTGTGTGTGTGTGTGTGTGTTGTCGGTGTGTGTGTGTGTGTGTTGTCGGTGTGTGTGTGTGTGTGTTGTCAGTGTGTGTGTGTGTGTGTGTTGTCGGTGTGTGTGTGTGTGTGTGTTGTCGGTGTGTGTGTGTGTGTGTGTGTGTTGTCGGTGTGTGTGTGTGTGTGTTGTCGGTGTGTGTGTGTGTGTTGTCGGTGTGTGTGTGTGTTGTTGGTTTGTGTGTGTGTGTGTGTGTTGTCGGTGTGTGTGTGTGTGTTGTCGGTGTGTGTGTGTGTGTGTTGTCGGTGTGTGTGTGTGTGTTGTGTGTGTGTGTGTTGTCAGTGTGTGTGTGTGTGTGTTGTCGGTGTGTGTGTGTGTGTTGTCGGTGTGTGTGTGTGTTGTTGGTTTGTGTGTGTGTGTGTGTGTTGTCGGTGTGTGTGTGTGTGTTGTCGGTGTGTGTGTGTGTGTGTTGTCGGTGTGTGTGTGTGTGTTGTGTGTGTGTGTCGGTGTGTGTGTGTGTCGGTGTGTGTGTGTGTGTGTGTTGTCGGTGTGTGTGTGTGTGTTGTGTGTGTGTGTCGGTGTGTGTGTGTGTCGGTGTGTGTGTGTGTGTGTGTTGTCGGTGTGTGTGTGTGTGTGTTGTCGGTGTGTGTGTGTGTGTGTGTTGTCAGTGTGTGTGTGTGTGTGTGTTGTCGGTGTGTGTGTGTGTGTGTGTTGTCGGTGTGTGTGTGTGTGTGTGTGTGTTGTCGGTGTGTGTGTGTGTGTGTTGTCGGTGTGTGTGTGTGTGTGTGTGTGTGTGTTGTCGGTGTGTGTGTGTTGTCGGTGTGTGTGTGTGTGTTGTCGGTGTGTATGTGTGTGTGTTGTCAGTGTGTGTGTGTGTGTGTTGTCGGTGTGTGTGTTTATGTGTTGTCGGTGTGTGTGTGTGTGTGTTGTCGGTGTGTGTGTGTGTGTGTGTTGTCTTTGTGTGTGTGTGTTGTCGGTGTGTGTGTGTGTGTGTTGTCGGTGTGTGTGTGTGTGTATTGTTGGTTTGTGTGTGTGTGTGTGTGTTGTCGGTGTGTGTGTGTGAGTTGTCGGTGTGTGTGTGTGTGTGTGTTGTGTGTGTGTGTCGGTGTGTGTGTGTGTCGGTGTGTGTGTGTGTGTTGTCAGTGTGTGTGTGTGTGTGTTGTCGGTGTGTGTGTGTTGTCAGTGTGTGTGTGTGTGTGTGTGTTGTCGGTGTGTGTGTGTGTGTGTGTGTTGTCGGTGTGTGTGTGTGTGTGTTGTCGGTGTGTGTGTGTGTTGTCGGTGTGTGTGTGTGTGTGTGTTGTCGGTGTGTGTGTGTTTTCGGTGTGTGTGTGTGTGTTGTCGGTGTGTGTGTGTGTGTTGTCGGTGTGTGTGTGTGTGTGTGTGTGTGTGTGTGTGTTGTCGGTGTGTGTGTGTGTGTGTTGTCGGTGTGTGTGTGTTGTCGGTGTGTGTGTTTGTTGTCGGTGTGTATGTGTGTGTGTTGTCAGTGTGTGTGTGTGTGTGTGTTGTCGGTGTGTGTGTGTGTGTTGTCGGTGTGTGTGTGTGTTGTCGGTGTGTATGTGTGTGTGTTGTCAGTGTGTGTGTGTGTGTTGTCGGTGTGTGTGTGTGTGTGTTGTCGGTGTGTGTGTGTGTGTTGTCGGTGTGTGTGTGTGTTGTCGGTGTGTGTGTGTTGTCGGTGTGTGTGTGTGTGTGTTGTCGGTTTGTGTGTGTGTGTGTGTGTGTTGTCGGTGTGTGTGTGTGTTGTCGGTGTGTGTGTGTGTGTGTTGTCGGTGTGTGTGTGTTGTGTGTGTGTGTTGTCGGTGTGTGTGTGTGTGTGTGTTGTCGGTGTGTGTGTGTTGTCGGTGTGTGTGTGTGTGTTGTCGGTGTGTGTGTGTGTGTTGTCGGTGTGTGTGTGTGTGTTGTGTGTGTGTGTGTTGTCGGTGTGTGTGTGTGTGTTGTCGATGTGTGTGTGTGTGTGTTGTCGGTGTGTGTGTGTGTTGTGTGTGTGTGTGTTGTCGGTGTGTGTGTGTGTGTGTGTGTTGTTGGTGTGTGTGTGTGTTGTGTGTGTGTGTGTTGTCAGTGTGTGTGTGTGTGTGTTGTCTGTCTGTGTGTGTGTGTGTGTTGTCGGTGTGTGTGTGTGTGTTGTCGGTGTGTGTGTGTGTGTTGTCGGTTTGTGTGTGTTGTCGGTGTGTGTGTGTGTGTGTGTGTTGTGTGTGTGTGTGTTGTCGGTGTGTGTGTGTGTTGTCGGTGTGTGTGTGTGTTGTCGGTGTGTGTGTGTGTGTGTTGTCGGTGTGTGTGTGTTATCGGTGTGTGTGTGTGTGTGTTGTCGGTGTGTGTGTGTGTGTTGTCGGTGTGTGTGTGTGTGTTGTCGGTGTGTGTGTGTGTGTGTGTGTTGTCGGTGTGTGTGTGTTGTCGGTGTGTGTGTGTGTGTGTTGTCGGTGTGTTGTTAGTGTGTGTGTGTGTGTGTGTTGTCGGTGTGTGTGTGTGTGTGTTGTCGGTGTGTGTGTGTGTGTTGTGTGTGTGTGTGTTGTCGGTGTGTGTGTGTGTTGTCGGTGTGTGTGTGTGTGTGTTGTCGGTGTGTGTGTGTGTGTGTTGTTGGTGTGTGTGTGTGTGTGTTGTGTGTGTGTGTGTTGTCGGTGTGTGTGTGTGTTGTCGGTGTGTGTGTGTGTGTGTTGTCGGTGTGTGTGTGTGTGTGTTGTCGGTATGTGTGTGTGTGTGTTGTCGGTGTGTGTGTGTGTGTTGTGTGTGTGTGTGTTGTCGATGTGTGTGTGTGTGTGTTGTCGGTGTGTGTGTGTGTTGTGTGTGTGTGTGTTGTCGGTGTGTGTGTGTGTGTGTGTGTTGTTGGTGTGTGTGTGTGTTGTGTGTGTGTGTGTTGTCAGTGTGTGTGTGTGTGTGTTGTCGGTGTGTGTGTGTGTGTTGTCGGTGTGTGTGTGTGTTGTTGGTTTGTGTGTGTGTGTGTGTGTTGTCGGTGTGTGTGTGTGTGTTGTCGGTGTGTGTGTGTGTGTGTTGTCGGTGTGTGTGTGTGTGTTGTGTGTGTGTGTCGGTGTGTGTGTGTGTCGGTGTGTGTGTGTGTGTGTGTTGTCGGTGTGTGTGTGTGTGTGTTGTCGGTGTGTGTGTGTGTGTTGTCGGTGTGTGTGTGTGTTGTTGGTTTGTGTGTGTGTGTGTGTGTTGTCGGTGTGTGTGTGTGTGTTGTCGGTGTGTGTGTGTGTGTGTTGTCGGTGTGTGTGTGTGTGTTGTGTGTGTGTGTGTGTGTGTGTGTGTGTGTGTCGGTGTGTGTGTGTGTGTGTGTTGTCGGTGTGTGTGTGTGTGTGTTGTCGGTGTGTGTGTGTGTGTTGTCAGTGTGTGTGTGTGTGTGTGTTGTCGGTGTGTGTGTGTGTGTGTGTTGTCGGTGTGTGTGTGTGTGTGTGTGTGTTGTCGGTGTGTGTGTGTGTGTGTTGTCGGTGTGTGTGTGTGTGTGTGTGTGTGTGTTGTCGGTGTGTGTGTGTTGTCGGTGTGTGTGTGTGTGTTGTCGGTGTGTATGTGTGTGTGTTGTCAGTGTGTGTGTGTGTGTGTTGTCGGTGTGTGTGTGTTTATGTGTTGTCGGTGTGTGTGTGTGTGTGTTGTCGGTGTGTGTGTGTGTGTGTGTTGTCTTTGTGTGTGTGTGTTGTCGGTGTGTGTGTGTGTGTGTGTTGTCGGTGTGTGTGTGTGTGTATTGTTGGTTTGTGTGTGTGTGTGTGTGTTGTCGGTGTGTGTGTGTGAGTTGTCGGTGTGTGTGTTTGTGTGTGTTGTGTGTGTGTGTCGGTGTGTGTGTGTGTCGGTGTGTGTGTGTGTGTTGTCAGTGTGTGTGTGTGTGTGTTGTCGGTGTGTGTGTGTTGTCAGTGTGTGTGTGTGTGTGTGTGTTGTCGGTGTGTGTGTGTGTGTGTGTGTGTTGTCGGTGTGTGTGTGTGTGTGTGTGTTGTCGGTGTGTGTGTGTGTTGTCGGCGTGTGTGTGTGTGTGTGTGTGTTGTCGGTGTGTGTGTGTTTTCGGTGTGTGTGTGTGTGTTGTCGGTGTGTGTGTGTGTGTTGTCGGTGTGTGTGTGTGTGTGTGTGTGTGTGTTGTCGGTGTGTGTGTGTGTGTGTTGTCGGTGTGTGTGTGTGTTGTCGGTGTGTGTGTTTGTTGTCGGTGTGTATGTGTGTGTGTTGTCAGTGTGTGTGTGTGTGTGTGTTGTCGGTGTGTGTGTGTGTTGTCGGTGTGTATGTGTGTGTGTTGTCAGTGTGTGTGTGTGTGTTGTCGGTGTGTGTGTGTGTGTGTTGTCGGTGTGTGTGTGTGTGTTGTCGGTGTGTGTGTGTGTTGTCGGTGTGTGTGTGTTGTCGGTGTGTGTGTGTGTGTGTTGTCGGTTTGTGTGTGTGTGTGTGTGTTGTCGGTGTGTGTGTGTGTTGTCGGTGTGTGTGTGTGTTGTCGGTGTGTGTGTGTGTGTTGTCGGTGTGTGTGTGTGTGTTGTGTGTGTGTGTGTTGTCGGTGTGTGTGTGTGTTGTTGGTTTGTGTGTGTGTGTGTGTGTTGTCGGTGTGTGTGTGTGTGTTGTCGGTGTGTGTGTGTGTGTGTTGTCGGTGTGTGTGTGTGTGTTGTGTGTGTGTGTGTGTGTGTGTGTGTGTGTGTCGGTGTGTGTGTGTGTGTGTGTTGTCGGTGTGTGTGTGTGTGTGTTGTCGGTGTGTGTGTGTGTGTTGTCAGTGTGTGTGTGTGTGTGTGTTGTCGGTGTGTGTGTGTGTGTGTGTTGTCGGTGTGTGTGTGTGTGTGTGTGTGTTGTCGGTGTGTGTGTGTGTGTGTTGTCGGTGTGTGTGTGTGTGTGTGTGTGTGTGTTGTCGGTGTGTGTGTGTTGTCGGTGTGTGTGTGTGTGTTGTCGGTGTGTATGTGTGTGTGTTGTCAGTGTGTGTGTGTGTGTGTTGTCGGTGTGTGTGTGTTTATGTGTTGTCGGTGTGTGTGTGTGTGTGTTGTCGGTGTGTGTGTGTGTGTGTGTTGTCTTTGTGTGTGTGTGTTGTCGGTGTGTGTGTGTGTGTGTGTTGTCGGTGTGTGTGTGTGTGTATTGTTGGTTTGTGTGTGTGTGTGTGTGTTGTCGGTGTGTGTGTGTGAGTTGTCGGTGTGTGTGTTTGTGTGTGTTGTGTGTGTGTGTCGGTGTGTGTGTGTGTCGGTGTGTGTGTGTGTGTTGTCAGTGTGTGTGTGTGTGTGTTGTCGGTGTGTGTGTGTTGTCAGTGTGTGTGTGTGTGTGTGTGTTGTCGGTGTGTGTGTGTGTGTGTGTGTGTTGTCGGTGTGTGTGTGTGTGTGTGTGTTGTCGGTGTGTGTGTGTGTTGTCGGCGTGTGTGTGTGTGTGTGTGTTGTCGGTGTGTGTGTGTTTTCGGTGTGTGTGTGTGTGTTGTCGGTGTGTGTGTGTGTGTTGTCGGTGTGTGTGTGTGTGTGTGTGTGTGTGTTGTCGGTGTGTGTGTGTGTGTGTTGTCGGTGTGTGTGTGTGTTGTCGGTGTGTGTGTTTGTTGTCGGTGTGTATGTGTGTGTGTTGTCAGTGTGTGTGTGTGTGTGTGTTGTCGGTGTGTGTGTGTGTTGTCGGTGTGTATGTGTGTGTGTTGTCAGTGTGTGTGTGTGTGTTGTCGGTGTGTGTGTGTGTGTGTTGTCGGTGTGTGTGTGTGTGTTGTCGGTGTGTGTGTGTGTTGTCGGTGTGTGTGTGTTGTCGGTGTGTGTGTGTGTGTGTTGTCGGTTTGTGTGTGTGTGTGTGTGTTGTCGGTGTGTGTGTGTGTTGTCGGTGTGTGTGTGTGTTGTCGGTGTGTGTGTGTGTGTTGTCGGTGTGTGTGTGTGTGTTGTGTGTGTGTGTGTTGTCGGTGTGTGTGTGTGTGTTGTCGATGTGTGTGTGTGTGTGTTGTCGGTGTGTGTGTGTGTTGTGTGTGTGTGTGTTGTCGGTGTGTGTGTGTGTGTGTTGTTGGTGTGTGTGTGTGTTGTGTGTGTGTGTGTTGTCAGTGTGTGTGTGTGTGTGTTGTCTGTCTGTGTGTGTGTGTGTGTTGTCGGTGTGTGTGTGTGTGTGTTG